>NC_057807.1:638684155-638984155 GCF_018294505.1 Triticum aestivum
GGCGAGGGCACCGGGGACGGCGACGACATGCGGCGGGGGCGACGGCACGGCGGCGCGGCGGCGTCGGCGTCGGCGTCGGAGATCGAGACTCGCGCGAGAAGTGGAACAAAGTGGCGACGATAACTGAATTTTTCGTAAGTGCCATATATATAGGAGGGGCCTTTAGTACCCGTTGGAGCCACCAAGCGGTACTAAAGGCCAATTTTGGCCAGACCAAGCGGCGGGCTCCAACCGGTACTAAAGGGCAACACATTAGTACCGGTTGTAGCCACCAACCGGTACTAATGGCCGTGCGCTGCCACCCGTGGTGCACTAAGTTTAGTCCCACCTCGCCGAGCGAAGGGCAGTCGCACTGGTTTATAAACCCAGCTGTGGCTGCCTTTTCGAACTCCTCTATATAGCAGGCTTCTGGGCCTAACTAGGGCGTGCTGCCCTGTGATCCTCCTCCTCCTCCTCCTCCTCCTCCTCCTCCTCCTCCTCCTCCTCTCCATTGCCTAGACAGAATAAAAAAAATAGTGCAATTAACAAAATCCGTTACTGAGGAAGAACATAATAATTTGAAAACATGGATGACTGAAGCAACTATTTCAAAGAATAGCTGCACAGATTAAGCTTCTACAAAAAATCATAGATGGAAATACATGTTCACAACATGTAGAAGCGGGGGCAGTCATAAACCATGCGATATACGGTCATAATACCAGCCCGGCGCGCCTCCTAGAGTTGTTATTTGTTTGAGAACTGGTTGCAATGTTTTGGATTACAAAAGGGCAGTATGGTAATGTCTTACAACCATTTTCCATCAAAGTATATATCAAACAAGTGAGTTGTGTATATCATGATGCATATGCATGGCCAATCTGCATCTTATGTTTTCGGTAATGATTTACAAATGGTGTGCCTGGTGCCTGGGCTGAGAACTGCTTGTGTATATCAACGAAGAAATTCCTTCTGATCTTAACTTCATTGAAAGTGCCTGGGCTGCGAAGAGGCTGAACAAGATCAGAAGGAATTTCTTCAGGAATGCGGACGAAGAGGGAAATGGGGGAAAATGCTTGGTTAATTGGAAAGCTGTTTGTGCCCCCAAACAAAATGGTGGACTGGGTATAATGGATATTGAGAGTTTCGGAATATCACTGAGGCTAAGATGGTTGTCGATCGGAGCAGAAATTTAGGGGGAGCTTGCTTGTACCTCTGCGGCGAACGGGGCGCTGACGGAAACGTGCTCCCGCGGCGACGTGCTCCGCGTCCCCTCCCGTGCGCCTCGTCGGAGAGACTGGCCGGAGTCGACGCACCCGCCCGTCGATTCCTCCCCGGGGAGGCGCGGCAGGCAGACCGCCAGCGATGGGAGCAGGCGCCCGGCTTCCCCGCGCGCGCGAGCGTCGGCCGACCCTCGCTCTCCTCCGCCTGGCTCGACGGAGAGCAGTACCCGCCGCCGGATTCGTCGCCGGAGAGGGGCGGCGGGCGGCCCGCCACCAGTGGGATTGGGGAACGGAGTTGGGTGGGGCCTCACCCCTCTCTCTCTCCCTCCCTCTCTTTCTCGCGGCGCGGCGCCCGAAATTTTGAGCCGTTGCCCTGTGCGCGGTCGCGCGCCCTACTCCTATCCTGACACCGACGTGTGGGTCCGGTTGCTGCACCGCGAGGTGCCTGCGCTGTGGGTACGAAATTTTTCTGTGAAAACGCAATATCGCCCACCCCGAGCGGCCCCATCTCTTCCAGTTGGCGCTCGTTTCGTCCGACACGTCACTAGACTCGTGATCTGACCGCATGATTTCAATCAGACGGCAGACGGGCGCGCAGAATGATGCTGCAGAAATTCTGATGGAAAAGAGTGGGAGGCTATACAAGCACGATGGCTGAGACGCGCACGAGGTACCCTCTTTTGCACGCATTTGAAATAGATTATTCCAGATTGTACTAAAATTGTACGCGTATTTGTTGTGCTATTTCCACTCGGTGTTAGTGGTAAAGAAAGATTTTCTATAAAACGGAGGCAAAAAATTAGCCTATTAAACTCTCGCAACACACAACAACCACAATTGTCGACACTTATATAGCGCAACAGACACTTGACGAGAACAACACCAAAACCATAGTGACGATCCAAACCGTGAGGGCCAGCTGAGCGACCGAAAATCTCCCATCAAGCAGTTGTGGAAGCCTTTTCAATGGGTCATTGTTCTTGCCTTTGCAGTTGAGTGGTTTCTCTTTCGGAATGTCGGTCCAAGGGCAATCGTCCACCTTCTTGCTTTTGCCCCTAATTGTCATCCTAGTTAGGTCGCAAGCAATCGCCCTTCCAAATTCAAGGCCAGCATTCTTCAAGATGACAATCACACAACAAAGATTTTTGCAAAGAGAGCATCGGGAAAAAGCGCTACCATGGGCAGAGTGGGCGCCAAAGCCATGTCTGAGCACTAGGCGAGTTCACCTCTAGTTGCTGATATGACAGAGGCGAATCATGTCCCTCACACAAGGTCACCTTGAGTCCACCTTCATATGCTCGATTCACAGAGGCAACGCAGGGCTCGGGCATAGCTCCAAAAGTTCGTGCATGATTTGTAACACTGGAGCTATGACCACGGCGATGGCCTCCTCCTCAACGGTAGTCAACACAAGGCGCAAGGTAGACATGGATGGCAAACTGCCCCGAGGAGACAACCATATAGCTCCGCTCCCATATCCTGATATCCTCCACACAGCCAACACTAGGAAGACACGAACGTCGAAGTGGTATGCATATTGTGGGCACAAGGGAAAGCGTACTCGAAGCAACCTCCACCTGATCCAGAACGCTCCCAACACGCGCCATCAAGCCTTGCAGCTGCTCTGTCTGAGCTGCAGAGCAGACTACACCGCCACATCAGATGAGGTTGCCGAACCAACGGTTGCAGATACGACCAACACCCAAGACCCACGACAAAGCACCTTGGAGGGGAGCACAGCTTCGCCAGACCCTCACACGAAGCCAGAGCTTGACGATGCTCAGTGCCGAGGCAGGACACGGGCGACACAATAAGGCATGCCAGCTAGCTGCATGGACGCCAAAGATTGTGGCACTCGCGCACACGATAACCAGCCCACCCCACCCCATCCCCCCAGTCGGCTCAGTCGTTCGTGGAGCACGAGGTGGAGGTGAGCCAGGGATGGCAACAGGTACTGCCCACCCGGCGGCACCAGCCCCGGCTTGACTCTTTGGTAGGTATTGCAGGTGTCTCGCTCATGGGCACTGATGAAGGCATGTACCTAGGGTAGGGTCATGGACCTGTCCAAGATACCCTCCCCAAGGACATCTCTAGAAGAAACCACTTGTCAGTCGACCTGGAAGGATTCCACTCGACGGACTTGAAGACACTCGACCATGAAGCCAACCACTCGACCGCCAGGAGATCTAAAGTCAGTCTGCACACAAACGGTCGGTCATTAAGTAGCTTTTATGGTCATCATAGCACTTTATGTGGGACGTTACCAGTAACCCCCGATCTTAATTAATGTACTTTAAACCCTACATAACTGAGGGCCAGAGGGGTCTGGCGAACTCTATATAAGCCACCCCCCTCCTCAGTGTCAAGGGTTCGCACCCCTGTAACTCATACGCACATAATACAGTCGACCGCCTCCGGGCTCCGAGACGTAGGGCTTTTACTTCTTCCGAGAAGGGCCTGAACTCGTAAACATCTTGCGTATACAACTACTCCATAGCTAGGATCTTGCCTCTCCATTCCTACCCCCCTATTCTACTGTCATACTTAGAACCACGACAGTTGGCGCCCACCGTGGGGCAGGTGTCTTAGCGACTTATTGAAGGAGTTGCGATTTTTCCGATTTCCTTCATCATGGTTTTAGGCGGAGTTTTGGTTGAGGGCCGCGAGATCCGTCTTGGCGCGCTCACATTCATCGCCGACGACTCCGCTTGGCTTCAGGAAGCTCCACTCGACATCGACGCGCTCCCCGTCCGCGGGGCGACGCACTTTCGCGCGTGCGTCCGCGGCGTCCTCCTGCGGCAACCGTCGACCCAGTATCGGTCGGCTCCTGTATCGTCCTTCCTCCCAGTCTCTCGCCAGCGCAAGCGGTCCGGTCGGTCGAGGCTTCAGCGGTGGGTGAGGCACGCGGTGGACCGCCAGTCGGCCACCCCCCAAGTCGCGGCAATCGAGCCCGACGAATCTCTCTACGACCTGTTCGATCTATCGACTAGCTCCGCAGAGACTGCATCCGAGTGCGACAATAGTGATCCAGCGGCGGAGGTTCTGATGGTCAATGGACCACGCAGTCCTCCTGGCTTTCCCCAAGCCGGTGGAGGCGATGGCGGAGGCAATCCGGCGCAGGTTCACGAAGAGTATCAACCCGAACCCCTCACTTCGCTGCAGAGGGAAGAACTTCGCCGCCGGAACATGGATGCGCTACACACTCCTATCGTTGGAGAAACCCCCAAGGCTCGTGCCTTAGAGGATGAGCGCCTGGCCAACTTGGCTGAGCGCACTCGACTGGAGAACCTCCAGCGAGCACTCGACGAGCGTGCGTGACAACGGGTTCCAGATTCCAGTCGACGTCAACTCTTTCCACCACCGACTCAGGTATATCGAACTCCGATTCAGAATCTAGCAGCTGCAGCCCGTATAGCAGAGTCGATTCAGCCTTCCCAGTCAGAGGCTGGCAGAGGCTTGCTACAAATAAGAGATTTACTCCGGGCAGCAGGAGATCAAAATTGAGCTGTATCGCAGTCGCGGAATAGGATTCATAGCAGATCTGTCCCTGCGAATACAGTCCAGTCGGCTCATAGCCCAAGATCGCCCCCGAGGCATGAGGGACGTGGAGGCCAGCGTGATCAGTATGATGACCGATTCGATCGTGATGATCGATGTCGAGTGCCCACTCCTCCCCCAAGGGGTGGATCGTACGCGCCTCGACAGCGAGATGACAGACGCCAGCACAGTGTTGGGCGAAGGGTTCCATTCGACCCCAGAGAACCAGGCTTTGATGCGAGATCCATTATCGTTCAAGGTTTGGTCGACAGGAATAGAGCTCACCGAGAAGGCCATGACAGAGATGTGCCCACCAGCAGCTGAGTTCACGTCTCAGGACCAGAGTGTTTTAGCAGAGCCATCAGAGCCGCGGTGATTCCTCCCAACTTTAGGTTGGCGACTGGAGTCAGTAAGTTCACTGGTGAGTCCAAGCCTGATACTTGGCTTGAGGACTACCGAGTGGTTGTTCAGATTGGTGGCGGCAATGATGAGGTGGCCATGAAACACCTACCTCTTATGTTGGAGGGCTCGGCTAGAGCATGGCTGAATCAGTTGGCACCTAGCAGCATTTACACTTGGGAAGATCTTGCCCGAGTGTTTGTCAGAACATTTGAAGGAACTTGCAAGCGACTAGCAGGGTTGACGGAGCTGCAATCTTGTGTGCAAAAGTCAAATGAGACTCTGAGGGATTACATCCAGAGGTGGATCACATTGCATCACATGGTAGAGAATGTATCTGATCACCAGGCAGTCTGTGCCTTCAAGGAAGGTGTTAAGAACAGAGAGCTAAGTTTGAAATTCGGTCGGACCGGAGACATGACCCTGAGTCGAATGATGGAGATTGCCACCACGTATGCCAATGGTGAAGAAGAAGATCGGCTCCGGAGTGGCAAGTAAAAGTCAGCCGCTCATGAAACCGGGGAGGGAACTCCAGTCGGAAGCAGAAGCAGAAAGCCAAGCCAGCTGCTCCTGGAGAAGCCTTGGCCGTGACTCAAGGAAAGTTTAAAGGGAAGCCCAAAGGGTCTTGGAACCCTAAGAAGGTGAAGGATAAGGAAGGGAATGACGTGATGGATTTTCCGTGCCACATCCACACGAAGAAAGATGAGGAGGGTAAATTCATTTATCCGAAACATACCACTCGAAAGTGTCGGCTCTTGATCTAGCAATTCCAGAGGAAACAGCCCAAAGATAAGGAAAAGGAGTCGGATAAAGTTGAGGACAAAGAAGATAGTGATGATGGATATCCCCAAGTCAATTCCACCCTGATGATTTTTGCTGATGTTGAAAGCAAAAGTCGATTGAAAGTTATCAACCGAGAGGTGAATATGGTTGCTCCGGCGACACCCAGTTATCTGAAGTGGTCTCAGACTGCCATCACATTCGACCAGTCCGATCATCCGACACACATAGCCACCCCTGGGAGGCAAGCTTTGGTGGTCGACCCAGTCGTCGAAGGCACTCGACTGACTAAAGTCTTGATGGATGGTGGTCGCGGCCTGAATATATTGTATGCAGAAACATTGAAAGGGATGGGCATTCCGATGTCCAGACTCAGTACCAGCAACATGAGTTTCCATGGAGTCATTCCTGGGAAGAAGGCTGAGTCACTCGGCCAAATTGCTCTTGATGTGGTTTTCGGTGATTCCAAGAATTACCGCAAAGAAAAGTTGACATTTGAAGTGGTGGATTTCCAGAGTGCTTATCATGCTATTTTGGGTAGGCCAGCTTATGCACGTTTCATGGCTCGACCATGCTATGTGTACCTCAAAATGAAGATGCCTGGTCCCAAAGGTGTGATCACTATTACTGGCAATCGGAAGAAGGCGGAAGAGTGCTTTCAGAAGGTCTCAAAGATCGCCGATGCTCAGATGGTAGTGGTAGAGCTGCAGGAATACCAGAAAACTGCAGATCCGAGTGATTTGTTAAGAGCCAAGAAGCCTGCTATGGAATCAGCGTTTCAGTCGTCCGGTGAGACAAAGCCGATTCACATTCACCCGACCGACCCCAGTGCTGCTCCGACTCATGTCTCAACAACACTCGACTCCAAATAGGAAGAAGCGCTCACCCAGTTCCTCCGTGAGAACTGGGACATCTTCGCATGGAAGCCTGCTGACATGCCGGGTGTTCCCAGGGGGCTGGCTGAGCATCGTCTACGAGTCGACTCAAAGGTGAAACCTGTCAAGGAACATCTTCGACGGTCCGCCATCTAGAAGAGAAAAGCCATTGGCGAGGAGGTGGCTCAGCTCTTAGCAGCAGAGTTTATCTGAGAGATTTACCACTCCGAGTGGCTCACCAATGTTGTCATGGTCCCCAAGAAGGACAAGTCACTTCGCATGTGCATTGACTTCCAACATATCAATCAGGCCTGCCCGAGAGATCATTTTCCTCTCCCCCACATCGACCAAATAGTCGACTCGACTGCGGGATGTGAGCACCTGTCTTTTTTAGACGCCTATTCTGGTTACCATCAGATCCGTCTGTATGGACCCGACGAGATCGAAACAGCTTTCATCACTCCATTCGAGTGCTTCTGCTATGTCACCATGTCATTCGGCCTCAAGAATACCGGAGCCACGTTCATGAGGATGATTCAGAAGTGTTTGCTCACTCAAATCAGTCGGAATGTGGAAGCATACATGGATGATATTGTGGTCAAATCACGGAAGGGTTCCGACCTGTTGACTGACCTTGCTGAAACATTTGCCAATCTCAGGAGGTATGATATCAAGCTTAATCCATCAAAGTGCACATTCGGAGTTCCTGGCGGAAAATTACTCGGTTTTCTCGTTTTCAAACGAGGAATCGATGCCAACCCAGAAAAAGTTGGTACTATACTCCGAATGAAACGCCCTGTGCGTGTGCACGATGTCCAGAAGCTTACTGGATGCTTGGCCGCTTTAAGTCGATTCATCTCTCATCTCGGTGAAAAGGCATTGCCTCTCTACCGACTGATGAAGAAGTCAGACAAGTTCGAGTGGACTCCCGAAGCTGATGCAGCGTTTGCAGAGCTAAAAGCTCTGCTCTCCACCCAGTCGGTGCTTGCTGCCCCAATCAGCAAAGAGCCTTTGCTGCTTTACATTGCAGCCACAGGACAAGTCGTCAGTATAGTACTTACGGTCGAGCGGGAAGAAGAAGGAAAAGCCTTCAAAGTTCAGCGCCCAGTATATTATCTTTCTGAAGTGTTGACCCCATCAAAGCAAAGATACCCTCATTATCAGAAGCTTGTATATGGGATTTATATGACCACGAAGAAGGTTGCTCATTACTTCTCTGACCATTCCATCACAGTCATCAGCGATGCCCCATTGTCAGAGGTTCTGCACAACAGAGATGCAACTGGTCGAGTGGCGAAATGGGCGATTGAACTCCTTCCCCTTGATATCAAATTTGAGGCAAAGAAAGCCATCAAGTCCCAAGCAATAGCAGATCTCATCGCCGAGTGGATTGAACAGCAACTACCGACTCAAGTTCACTCGGAGCACTGGACCATGTTCTTTGATGGTTCTAAGATGCTGAATGGTTCCGGTGCTGGGGTAGTGTTGGTTTCCCCCCGAGGAGATAAGCTCAGATACGTGCTCCAAATCCACTTTGATTCCTCCAACAATGAAGCAGAATACGAAGCACTTTTGTATGGGTTGCGTATGGCCATTTCACTCGGCGTTCGTCACCTCATGGTCTATGGCGACTCAGATCTGGTGGTTAATCAAGTGATGAAGGAGTGGGACGTCAGAAGTCCAGCCATGACTGGTTACTGCAATGCAGTGAGAAAGCTAGAGAAGAAATTTGAGGGGTTAGAGCTTCATCATATACCCCGACTGAAAAATCAAGTGGCTGATGATTTGGCAAAAATAGGTTCCAAGAGAGAAGCCATTCCCAGTAATGTGTTTTTAGAACACATCCACACACCATCAGTTCAAGAGGATCCTTTCACTGAAGAAGTCCCGCAGCCGAAAAGTGTTACAGATCCGACTGAAGTTGAGGTCCCAGCTGTGGTTGACCTGATCATGGAAGTTTTGGTCATCACTCCCGACTGGACAGTGCCGTACATCGCGTATATCCTAAGGAAAGAGCTCCCAGAGAACGAAGAAGAGGCTTGATAGATCATCCGCCGATCCAAGGCCTTTACTGTGATCAAGGGACAGTTGTACAGAGAAAGCGCGACTGGAGTCAGCCAGAAATGTATAACACCCGAAGAAGGTCAGATAATCCTTGACGATATCCACTCAGGGACCTGTGGTCATCATGCGTCCTCTCGGACCATTGTGGCTAAAGCATACCGAGCGGGATTTTACTGGCCAAGAGCAAATGAAATGGCGAAGGAAATAGTCGATAAGTGTGAAGGATGTCAGTTCTATTCCAATATGTCACATAAACCCGCCTTAGCCTTGAAGACCATTCCACTCGTCTGGCCCTTCGCTGTTTGGGGATTGGATATGGTTGGACCACTGAGAACTGGCAGGAGCGGCTTCACCCATGTACTGATGGCAGTCGACAAGTTCACTAAGTGGATTGAAGCTAAGCCTATCAAAAACCTTGATGCCGGCACTGCTATCAGCTTCATCAGAGAGTTAGTATTCAGATATGGAGTTCCACACAGCATCATCACTGATAATGGGTCAAACTTCGATTCCGATGAATTCAGAGCCTTTTGCGCCTCTCAAGGCACACGATTCGACTATGCTTCAGTCGCTCACCCCCAGTCGAATGGACAAGCAGAAAGAGCAAACGGCCTAATTCTCAAAGGACTGAAACCTCGGCTGATGCGTGATCTCAAGCATGCAGTAGGAGCGTGGGTCGACGAACTTCCATCAGTTCTTTGGGGATTGAGGACCACTCCTAATCGGTCGACTGGGCGAACTCCATTCTTTCTGGTCTATGGAGCCGAAGCAGTTCTGCCGAGTGACCTGCTTCACAATGCACCTCGAGTCGAGCTCTACACTAAAGATGAAGCAGAACAAGCCCGGCAGGACGCAGTCGACCTTCTAGAAGAAGAAAGAGAGATGGCCATGATTCGATTGACTATCTATCAGCAGGACTTGCGTCGATTCCATGCCAGAAACGTGAAGAGTCGAGCCTTCCAAGAAGGAGATTTGGTTCTCCGAGTGGATCAGCAGAAGCCACACAAACTTGCTCCTACTTGGGAAGGCCCCTTCATCGTCACCAAAGTTCTCCACAATGGAGTGTACCGTCTTTACAATGTCGATCGCCAGATTGACGAGCCACGAGCTTGGAACGCGGAGCTGCTCCGCCCCTTTTATACTTAAGTACTCACTCGGATGAGATGTAATAAAAGTACCTCCGTAGTTTGTTTATCAAAGACAAGAATGTTATAATTTTCCCAGTGATTCTTATTACTTTTTGTTTACATGAGAAACCCCAGTGGGTGGCTTAGCTGCGAATCCGTTTCGCCTAAGTTTGTAAAAAAAATCCCTACCGAGTGGTGAGCCAGCCTCCCACTCGGGGGCTTAGCTGCGAATCCGTTTTGCCGAAGTACTTGAAAATCCTACCAAGTGGTGAGCCAGCCTCCCACTCGGAGGCTTAGCTGCAGTCCAAGTACTCGCCTAAGTGTTTAAAATCCTACCGAGTGGTGAGCCAGCCTCCCACTCAGAGGCTTAGCTGCAGTCCAAGTACTCGCCTAAGTGTTTAAAATCCTACCGAGTGGTGAGCCAGCCTCCCACTCGGAGTCTTAGCTGCAGTCCAAGTACTCGCCTAAGTGTTTAAAATCCTACCGAGTGGTGAGCCAGCCTCCCACTCGGAGGCTTAGCTGCAGTCCAAGTACTCGCCTAAGTGTTTAAAATCCTACCGAGTGGTGAGCCAGCCTCCCACTCGAAGGCTTAGCTGCAGTCCAAGTACTCGCCTAAGTGTTTGAAATCCTACCGAGTGGTGAGCCAGCCTCCCACTCGGAGGCTTAGCTGCAGTCCAGTACTCGCCTAAGTATTTAATAGAATGTGTGCTTCGCAAGGATGACGAGGTGCAGGTCGACTGCTACCTTCTCCTTCCGAGCTACGCCACAAATACAATGTGCGCTTTGCAAGGATGACGAGGTGCATGTTAACTGCTACCTTCTCCTTCCGAGCTACGCCACAAATACAATGTGCGCTTTGCAAGGATGACGAGGTGCGGGTCGATTGCTACCTTCTCCTTCCAAGCTACGCCACAAATACAATATGCGCTTTGCAAGGACGACGAGGTGCAGGTCGACTGCTGCCTTCTCCTTCGGAGCTACACCACAAAAAATCCTACCGAGTGGAGAGCAAACCTCCCACTCGGAGGCTTAGCTGCAGTCCCAGTACTTGCCTAAGTATTTGAAAATCCTACCAAGTGGAGAGCAATCCTCCCACTCGGGGGCTTAGCTGCAATCCAGTACTCGCCTAAGTATTTGAAAATCCTACCGAGTGGAGAGAAATCCTCCCACTCGGGGGCTTAGCTGCAGTCTAGTACTCGCCTAAGTTTTAAAAAATCCTACCGAGTGGAGAGCAATCCTCCCACTCGGAGGCTTAGCTGCAGTCCAGTACTCGCCTAAGTATTTGAAAGTCCCATCGAGTGGAGAGCAATCCTCCCACTCGGGGGCTTAGCTGCGGTCCAGTACTCGCCTAAGTATTTGAAAATCCTACCGAGTGGAGAGCAATCCTCCCACTCGGGGGCTTAGCTGCAGTCCAGTACTCGCCTAAGTACTTAATCCATTCCGATCCGCAAGGATGACAAGGTGCAGGTCGACTGCTACCTTCTCCTTCTGAGCTACGCCACAAATACAACATGCGCTCTGCAAGGATGACGAGGTCGACTACCATCTGTGCTCCATCCCTACCTGCAAAGAGCGGTGAAGTGCAGGTCGACTGGACTTTCCACCTCAGAGCTGCATCTCAAGCATTAAAGTATATTCCGAGTGAAAGACAAAGTTCGCTCGAAGGCAAGTGCAAGCATATTCAATGATAAGCCAAGTTCAGATAACACCTTACGGATTTGGAAGTACTCAGGCGTCAAGCCTGTAAAAGTTTATCGGTTACAAAACCACTCGGCATTCCGAGGCAAATTTAAGACGAATCATAGAAGTTTTTTACTCCTCGGGTGGAGGACTAGAAGGCGCGACAAACTGGTCTAGGTCGATTCTGTCAGCAATCCGAGTGGCAGCAGCAATGAAGGTCTCCATGAAAGATTGGAAGTCATGCTTCTTGGTATTGGCCACCTTGATGGACGCCAGCTTGTCCTCTCGCGCATCCTTGCAGTGAACACGTACCAGGGATAGAGCAACATCAGCACCACACCTGGCGAAAGACTTCTTCCATTCCTGCACTCGACCTGGAACGTCATTCAGTCGAGTCGTTAAAGACTCGAGGTCATTTTGAAGCGTCTCTCTTGGCCAGAGTGTCGTGTCGATCCGCGACACCGCAACCTTCAGTCGAGCAAGGTAGTCAACCACACCGGCAACACGAGACTCCAGTCGGAGCACGTTCATAGCGGCTTCATCCTTCACAGGAGAGTTGATGGGGTTCAAGCTTGTCTCCACTCGACTGGTCTCCTCCTCAAAGTTCTGGCAGAATTCTGTAAACACAATTCGAAGTTAAGCCAACGGTTCCACGACGAGTCAACGATAACAAGTCAAGTAGAATAGAAGAGGTTACCTTCAAGCATGAGGAATAGCTTCTTGGCGAGCCCTCCCAGATAAGCCTCCAATCGTTCTTCTTCCCCGCCAGTTCGCTAGCCTTGTCACTCAGAGCTATCTTGTCATTCTTCAGATGGCTGACCTCCTTGTTGGCCGCGTCGAGAGCAGCTTTCAGATTGGCGTTCTCCTCTTCAAGTTTACCGATTGAAGCCAGCTTTTCTTCTGCGAGCTTCGTCTTGTCCGAAGCCGCTTTCTGCGCCTCGGCGAGGTCAAGGTCCTTCTTCTTCAGAGCCTCCTTCAGTTTATCTGCAAAGTGACAATGAGATCAGAATCAGGAATGGACAAAAAATATAAAGGCGGTCGTCAAGATTCTCACCAAACATACCTTTTGCTTCCTCCTTCGCCTTCGTGCAGTTCTCCTGGACAAGCTTCAAGTCAAGTTCGAGCTGGATATGTTTGTTCTCCAATTCAGTATAGCGAGCCACAAGCTCGCAAGATTTCTGCGAAAGGTCAGTCGACAGACATCAAAGATAGGTCATTTCCGAGTGACTAGGAGAAAAAATCGTAGCATTTCTAAGACTACAGCCGAATCAAAATATTCAACAGTAGTCTCGGGGACTACACCCAGTGGGTGCACTCAGCGTGCCCCCACTGGTTCTACTGACTCGGTTCGATCAGTCGACCGAAAGAGGCAAAAAGGTTATGATCCTAAACCATAGCTAACTGCCAGCAGTCAGCCACGGTATCATCATGAAAAAAGGGGGTTCTTCAGACCTTAGTCGACTGCCAGCAGTCGACCACGGTCTCGGGGACTACACCCAGTGGGTGCACTTAGCGTGCCCCCACTGGTTCCAAGATTCCATTCGACATGGTTCGACCAGACCGAGTGAAGAAGTTAGAAAAGAAATTCAAAGTATAAAGACTACAGTCGACTGCCAGTAGTCCATCGTAGTCTCGAGGACTACACCCAGTGGGTGCACTCAGCGTGCCCCCACCAATCCAAAAATTCAATCGACACACCCAGTGGGTGTACAGATACAAAGATCTTTAGAAAGAAGAGTTTTCAGGTACCATATCCTAACAGAACAAGCGGTGACCAACTAACCTGGACGTTGCTCTGAAGAGCTGAGCTTGCATCATAAGCCGCTTGGCTGGCGTCCCGGGTCGCCTTCACCTGCTCCATCATGACACCTGCCTGGCGTATAGCCTCCTTAGCAGCACCCGCTTGGTCCTCTAGGACGTGGTGTGTGGCAAAAAGGGAAGGCGGATCAGCAGTCGACGACGAAGGTCGAGCACTCGTCAGCGGCACAGCGAAGGACACAGAAGTCCGAGTGACGTTGCCACCCTCCTGAACCAGCGTCTCAGGTGCTGATGCAACCTGAGTAGTCTTGCCAGCAGGCGCCTTTTTGTTCCTCCTCAGCCTCAGCGGCGCCTCATCGTCATCATCAGGGAGATCAATGACATGAGGTGGGGCTACAGGAAAGATTCAAAGTTAAAAATGAAGATCCAATCGACCAAAAGCGAAACTACAGAGATCATACCAAGGTTGGAGGTGGCAGCATCTTCCATTTCCTGGTCTTCGTTCCTGGCTGAGGTCTCGGAGGTAGCAGCACTGCGGATTTCAGAAATCAATCGGTTAGCCAACGAGTCGACCAAGAGTATGTCCATGCTAGACAAGAAAACACAAGTTCTTATGTTACCCGGAAATGGTGGGAATGGCCATCCTCATCTTGGGCAGGGCCTTCGTCGGCTTTGATGACGTCGCTCGGGGTTGCTTCGGCGCTTTTTCAGTCGGCGCCGGAGATGTTGTCCGAGGGCATTTTGCCGACTGCCCGACAGGCGCAGTAGCCTTGCCACGCTCGACCACGGGGTCATGGGTGAGCTTGGATCGCCTTTCCGTGCGAGGAGGGTCGACTTCTTCCTCCTCTTCCTCCTCCTCCTCTTCACCGGAGCCGTCATCATCTTCATCCTCCTCGCCATCAGATTGCCACTCCTCCGGACTTTCACCTCCACTCCCCTCCTCCTCCTCGACCTGTTCTTGCGCCCCATTGGGCATCGAGTACATCTCAGTAGTGGCCTAGAAGACAACTAACAAGACAAAAGTCAGTCGACTGATTTTAAGCAAACAGGATGGGGAAAGCAGGATCACAGTCAAAGATGCAGGATTGGACCTTGTCTACTTCGTATGACTGGTCGAGTGGAGGAATCTTCCTGGCTCCTCAAGGGTTGTCCTTGTTTCCTGTGATGGCAGTCATCCACCTCTCCAGCGTGGCATCCTCGACCTCCTCCGGGTGGATCCGAGTGGTGTCTTCAGTGCCAGAATACATCCACAACAGATGGTCTCGATATTGAAGCGGCTGGATGCGTCGTCGGAGGAAGACCTCCAAGAGATCCATGTCGGTCACCCCGTCAGGGATAAGCTGAACTACACGTTCGACTAACACCTTAACCTGCGCCTTCTCTTCCGGGATCACCTTCAAAGAGGAAGGCTTGCTCACTCGGTCCATGGAAAAAGAAGGGAGTCCAGTCGACTGCCCTGGCGTCGGCTGGTCCTTGCAGTAGAACCAAGTCGACTGCCATCCACGGACTGACTCGGGAAGGATCATGGCCGGAAAAGAACTTTTTCCTCTCATTTGAACCCCAAGACCCCCAGACATCTGAATCACTTGAGTTCTCTCGTCACTCGGATTGGCCTTTTTCACCGCCTGGGAGCGAGAGGTGAAAATGTGCTTGAACAGACCCCAATGAGGCCGGCAACCCAAGAAATTCTCGCACAAGGACACGAAAGCAGTGAGATACACGATGGAGTTGGGTGTGAAGTGGTGGAGTTGTGCCTCAAAGAAGTTCAGAAATCCCCGAAAGAAAGGGTGGGGGGCAAAGAAAACCCGCGGTCAACATGGGTGGCCAAGAGGACACACTCACCCTCCTGAGGCTGCGGCTCCCACTCCTTCCCCAGGAGCCTCGCTGATCCATGGGGGATCAGTCCTTCATTGGCCAGGTCGTCAAGATCTTTCTGACGGATCGTCGAGCGGATCCAGTCGCCCTGGATCCAGCCCTGCGGCAGGCCGGCCCTTGACGAAGATCCGCCCCGACTCGTCGCCCTTCCCTTCGCCTTTGCCGTCGCCTTCTTCGCCCGCTCCAAAGCCGCCGTCTTCTCCTTCACCATCGTCGCCAGCGAAGCGCGCACGGAGCAGCAACGCTGAGATGGAGGCGAACGCGGCGGATAAGTCTGAGGAAGAGGGAGAGGAAATGAGAGCACACTGTTCAAAAACCCCCTGTCCGGCGCCTTATATGAGGTTGCTTCCGAGTGACTGACTTGTAGGCCCGGGCGATCCTGTCAAATCCCGCAACAGTCGCGCGCGCGATACGTGGCGAAAAAGGTGGCGCGGAGATCGAGGCGTCCCTGCCTTATCCCATCCGAGTACCGCGGCCTCCTCCGCCCCGCGCGCTTCCCGAAATTCGGATCCCGCTAAATCCGCGAACTGCAGAGCAACTTGTCAGACGGGAGATTTCCTCCGCTTTGTCGTTCGGAGATCTCCAAGTACAGAAAATTCACTCGACGAATACAAAGAATGGATCAAGGCGACTGAAAAAGAAGTTGGTGCCGTCACCTAAGTTCATTGATCCACAACAAGACATACTCATAGCACGAAAAAGGGGTCGGAAGAGTTCTCAACTCCTTCCCCACTCAAACCTCGATCCATTTGGGGGCTAATGATGAAGGCATGTACCTAGGGTAGGGTCATGGACCTGTCCAAGATACCCTCCCCAAGGAAATCTCTAGAAGAAACCACTTGTCAGTCGACCTGGAAGGATTCCACTCGACGGACTTGAAGACACTCGACCATGAAGCCAACCACTCGACCGCCAGGAGATCTAAAGTCAGTCTGCACACAAACGGTCGGTCATTAAGTAGTTCTTATGGTCATCATAGCATTTTATGTGGGACGTTACCAGTAACCCCCGATCTTAATGTACTTTAAACCCTACATAACTGAGGGCCGGAGGGGTCTGGCGAACTCTATATAAGCCAGCCCCCTCCTCAGTGTCAAGGGTTCGCACCCCTGTAACTCGTACGCACATAATACAGTCAACCGCCTCCGGGCTCCGAGACATAGGGCTTTTACTTCTTCCGAGAAGGGTCTGAACTCGTAAACATCTTGCGTATACAACTACTCCATAGGTAGGATCTTGCCTCTCCATTCCTACCCCCTATTCTACTGTCAGACTTAGAACCACGACAGGCAAAGTGTGACTCATTGTAGAGATCACCTTCGGTGCTCCCGCTCTTTGGTAAACAAAGTTTAATGTTGTTCAATTTACATCACAAGAAGCCCTTCACGTCGGTTCTTCAACAAATCAAGAAAGTCCATTTCATCTCAACAGCAACACAAGAAAATACAACACCTCAGAGGTACATCCAGGGTCCAACCACCATCGAGATAGTTTTCGCTTCCGAGTCGTATATAGAATTTTATTTTCCGAAAATGCAACTAAAGTTTACTTTTATTCAATGCAATAACCAGATTGATATCATTAGTTAGGACTATCAGAAGATGAGTGTTGCATAACACCTTGTGCGGCGGGCCAGATACATATTCAGAAGTCAAAACAGATACATGGAAACTTCCATTCAATACACGATGCAACATGTTCAGCTGCCGGTTACTTCTGCGCTACTACAAGACCAAACTACGACCCTGTGACAAGGTGGAATTTTCAGTCTTTCGACGTTATCACCAGCAGGCCCAGCGCGCCGATCAGAAGGTACTGCAGCAACGAGCATCATATATCAGCATTTCAGCTATTGCACAAATTCAGCATTTCAGCTATATTGTACAGATTGCATGCATTTTCTTATTTCAATTTTAGATCTCCCATTAACCAGAGTAACAGACGGCACTTTTATCGAAATCTGATGGACACCTTTCTTTCATATGGGATAGAACAACCATCGTAACCTCTGGGTTGGTCAGTATATACTTAATAAGACTAAGCATACCTTGATGATCGGCTTCTCAGTCATCACAATGGTAACCCACCCAACGTATGGAAGATAGCTGTTCACAGAACATAATAGCAGTGAAGTCAGCTTAATAGCTTTTCACCAGCATGAAGGCAGGTAAGTGATGCAAGTGTGATGGATACTCACCCTACAGCCCGCCCCATGATGTGATGCTGCTGAAGCCACAGCTGACCTTGTGCGTACAGCAGTCGGTCATCCCCAAAATTGTTGTCACCTGGAGGACAGTTTACCAGTTGAGAGAGAACCATGTAGTGGCATCTACTCTGAATTATACATTGCTAGCTAGATGTTGATTATTACTGCAGGACTGCACAAACTGCTCTACCATTGAGCATGATAATCACTGAAGAAACTGACGGCACCGTAACTGAATATGATGGTTACCTTTCGTGAGGATGTCAACTTCAGCACTTTCCTGGCGTTCATGAACCTGTACAGAAAGTGGAGTATACTCAGATGTAGCATTGGAAAAAAAAGGCTTCAGATCTAACATACTCCCTCCGTCCCAAAATAAGTGACTCAACTTTGTACTAACTTTAGTACAAAATTAGTACAAACTTGAGTCACTTATTTTGGGACAGAGGGAGTAGGTAAGATTATTCATGTGATGACTTGAAATACCAATTACCTTAATCACACGGTGAACAATTGGAATGTCACGGCCCTACATACATAACAATGACTTAATTTATTGTTGTCAGGATCATGTAGAAGCACAAAGTAAAGCTGAATACAGCACCAACAGCTGATGAATCCATGATTGAGCTACTGATTTATAGCTTAACAAGCAGTAGGACTTACATCAACATTAAAAACAACTATTTCTCCAGTACGGATGGGTTCTTTGCTCATGCGCAAAAACAGGATATCACCCTGCAAAGCATATGATGAATCATTCAGCAACAGCAATGTAGAAAGATTATGGCACATTACAGGAAGCAAAATAGAATCTGAAGTGAAACTAAAACTAGATGATATGCACTGATACAACTTGCCAAATAGGGAACTTAAGAGGAAAATGTTGGGATGAATGGGGCCAGCATCTTAATGGTGCATGGCAGGACAATGAGGCAATCTTCCACCTTTCACAAATCAGTAGAATTTCTAGGAAACCATTGTATTCTTATAAATATACAGAAATGTCCATCTATGTATTGCACATGCAACTTCTAACACTTAGATTGATCACAGATAAGTGGATGTTTTCATACAAGCAGTGAGCGAAGCACTTAAATCCACCTCAGATGCATAATGATGAGAAACGCATGCATGTAAATCGATTCTCATATTGTGCAACTACGTAACTGACCCTTTTGAATCCAGGCTCCATGCTACCAGAAAGAACCACGACCACCGGGGACTCACTCCCAGTCGCAACCATCAACCCCTTCCATATGATCAATGCCGACGTAACAATCATACCTGGCACAGCAAACATTCAGAGCTCCAGTATAAGAGCACTGTTGCAATCAATCAATCAATCAGCATATCTAGGACTACAGAAAAGAAAAACCCCAACCTAACTAAACGAAAGCAGAGTAACTGATATAAACCCCGTTTTTTTTTTCCTTTTTCTATTAAATATCATGAACTAGTATCTAATCTGTCAGAAGCAAGGAACAGCATTTGTGACAACTAACTGGTACTACAGTAGGTTTTAAAAGGAAGACATCACACCCATGATTCATGCAGGGCATAAATTCCCAATTCACCTCTCTGATGCTGGCACACCCAACTCGTTCGCTCATGTACTGTTTACGTCCCCTGCTACTCTTCTTCAGGGAAGCTCAGCTCGCCGAACCAGATCAAGAGCCGAAGAACCTCAGGATCCACGAGGATACTCAGCATAGCCTTTTCCCATCGAGACACTACTGGGACTGGGATAACCCCCACCGATCTGAGCGCGAAATAGGCCGGGGAATACTTCTCGGAATGAAAGAAAAGAACAGCAAGAGAAGAAGGGATGAGAGAGCGGGCGTCACCGAGGCTGATGATCTGCGCGAGCACCTGGCGGACCTGCATCGAGCGGATCGACTCCACCTGGTCGCCGATGAACCCCATCTCGCCCGGCGCTCCGCGGAGTGCTGCTGTCCACTTTTCCGGTGAAGTCCCCGGGGATGCTCCGTATTTGCTTCCGGCCCGGCGCGGCTCGGTACACGTCGGCGGTCCTGTTATGGTGCGTGGGATAGGGATCCGACGGCAACCAAATGTTGTGGTACTCGAGCTCCGAAACACAACTCGCAATCGCAAGCCATCTGAATTTTCCGTGTGACATGGAGACGATATATACATCTAAAATGTCCCAAAATAATTAAAAAAATTGTGGCTATATCTCCGTCGAATGAGACTTAATCAAATCTAAGTCAAGTGACATAATAACATGTAAACAAAAAAGAAAATTTTGCACAGATCTTCACATAAGACCCACGAATATAGCATACATTGAGATTTGATGACTGAGACTTAGCAGTCCCGTAAAAATACACAACTTGAGAAACAAAAATCACCAATTAGTTACATCAAATGTTATAGTTGGACAGAGCCTGTTAATTTCATAGTAAAGATTTGTCATTTTCTCCTCAACTTTCTAGATGTATATACATGTAGTTCTACCATATAGGAATGGAGAGAAACCAAGGCGTCAAGTGTGGAGCTAAAGATGACATCTATGAAAAACTTTAATATTCCCTCCGATCCATATTACATGTTTGAATGTAGGTAGATGTATTTTAGTCTAGATACTCCCGTTATAAACTAATAATATAAGATCTTTGAGATCATTTTTTTTTTGCGTGAGCAATCTTGTATTAGTTTACAGAGAGTACACCTGTTTGGGCAACAAGTAATGTGAATCGAAGCATTGAAATATGTCTAGATACATCCATTTCAGCGACAACTAATATGGATCGGGGAAGTATTAAGTTTTATTAGGTTCTTTGATGTATAGTTTTTCAATTTATATTTGATTGATGTTGTCTCGCTCTTTCATAGATTGGTTGATAACAGGGACGAATCCACCATATACACCAATTATGTAACTAGGCATATATAAGCCCAATAGGTCTAATTGAGGTGCAGGAGCAGCCTCCGACTTTTTCATGCTGGAATTTTGTCTATTATGGGCCAGCTCAATAGCAGTTTCAAAAATTCCTAATAAATCCTAGAGACCCACGCAGCCCATTCGTGCAAGGCAAGAGGTGGAACTAAAGTTTAGTCCCACATTGCTAGTTTAGAGGAAGTTGGACCTCTTTATAAGGTAGGTTCTTTTCCCACATGTATGAGCATGAGAACAAGAGGGACATCCATGCGCGCTTCTCCTCCGCCGCCCGCCTCGCCACGACGCGCCGCGGGTTGTGGGAATGAGCCGATGTCTAAATTTTTGCCACGCACGACGGGTATACGAACAGTCACACATGAGCTGAAATGTTTTGCTATAGTGGAGACTGAATACGAACGGCGCACCTCTTCGCGTGCTGCCTGTTCGCTTTGTCTCCCTTCGTTGCTTCACCTCCCGTCGTAGCCTGTTCGCGTCCCTCTCCTGTGCCTATATAAGAGAGGTCGCTCCTCTCCAGAGAGACACATCAGAAGGTCCTCTTCCTCTCGCCACAAAGTTCCCGAGCACTGCATTGCTGCTACAATCTTCCCCATCCCGGCTTGCGGCATGCACCGCAGGTCGGGACAGTAGGCCTCCGAAACCGCACCTTTTTGAGTCATGTACGGGAGAAGGGTGATAAGGTTTTTGGGGAGCGCTCGGCGCGACTACTGACTTCTTCGTCACGGACGCCCCGGACTCCGACGACTACTTCCCCAACGACAACTTCTTCCCCGACGTCGACAACCTCCTCGACGACATGGCTGGCGAGGACACCGACCCTAAGACCGGTGCATCTGCTCCCGTTCCGTACGTTCTAATACTTTTCCTGTTAGAGGTTCTGTCACAACTTCTTGCTCTAGTGTCTGTTCTAGATGTGTTCGGTTCTACTGCATATATGCAGATGCTATTTACCTTCTCTCTGTCGAATCACTTGACTTGTGTTATCACTGCTATATTAGTCGTGCTTTATCTAGTATTTCTTAATAAAATTATTCGGTAAATTGCTCATATTTCCAACAATCCAAAAACCTTATTATAGGCAATTTACCCCGAGTGGTTTTGCTGCTTCCATGAGACCTCCTATGTTTGAGGGTATCCACTATAAGAGGTGGCGCGTGAGAGCAGTCTTATGGTTTCAAACCATGAGCTGCTATGACGCCACTCTTGGCAAACCTGAAGGAGAGCTTGATGCTCAACAGGCACAAGCTTTTCAGAAAATGGATACTCTATTTAAGGCTGCTCTCTTGAGTGTTCTTGGTGAGAATATAGTTGATACTTATGTGTCAATTGGTAATGGAAAAGATATGTGGGATGCACTCGAGGCCAAGTTTGGGGTCTCGGATGCTGGCACTGAGCTGTACATCATGGAGCAATTCTATGATTACAGGATGACTGAAGAGCGCTCCGTGGTTGAGCAAGCTCATGAGATACAGTCATTTGCTAGAGAACTTGAGCACTTCAGTTGTATGCTACCGGACAAGTTTGTTGCCGGAGGTATCTTCACTAAGCTTCCCCCTTCATGGAGGAACTTTCCTACCTTACTGAAGTATAAGAGACAGGAGTTTTTTGTCCCGGATCTCATTGGCACTCTTGATGTGGAAGAAAAGGCGAGAGCAAAGGACACACGTGCTCGAGGTATTGAGGGAGGATCTAGTGCCAATCTGGTACATAAGAAGAATTTCCAGCCCCACAAGTTCAAGAACAAGGGCAAGTTTGATGGTAAAGCAAAGTTTGATTTGAAGAACAAGGTTGTGCAACATACGAACTTCAAGAAGAAGAATGACAAGAAGAAAGGTGTTTGTCATGTGTGTGGGGATCCTGATCATTGGGCTCCTAGTTGCCTAATTGCTATGACAAGCGTCATCCTGGGAAAGGCGGCAAGACCGCTAATATTGTCATTGGAGACACTGACATGAAGGATGTTGGGTATGGTATATTTCCCACTATACTTTCAGTATGTCATTCTCCTGATTGGTTGATTGACACGGGTGCTAATGTGCATGTATGCGGTGATATTTCCATGTTTTCGTCTTATCAGACCGCAGGGACTTCCACTGTGCTGATGGGAAACAATTCAAGTGCTTCTGTTCGTGGTGTTGGCACGGTCGATCTGAAGTTTACTTCGGGGAAGATCGTGCGGCTGAAGAACGTGCATTATGTCCCCTCCGTCAATAAAAAACTTGTTAGCGGATCTCTTCTATGCAGAGATGGCTACAAGCTTGTCTTTGAGTCAAATAAATTTGTAATTTCCAAGTATGGATCCTTTGTTGGTAAAGGCTATGAGTCAGGAGGCTTGTTTCATTTATCCTTATCAGACGTTTGCAATAAAGTTGTTAATCACGTTTGCAACAATAGTGAATCAAATGTGTGGCATTCGCGTCTTTTTCATGTTAACTTTGGTTGCATGTCACGACTAGCGAAGTTGAACTTAATCCCTAGTGTCGGTGTAAAAACCGGCGGATCTCGGGTAGGGGGTCCCGAACTGTGCGTCTAGGCGGATGGTAACAGGAGACAAGGGGCACGATGTTTTTACCCAGGTTCGGGCCCTCTCCATGGAGGTAAAACCCTACTCCTGCTTGATTAATATTGATGATATGGGTAGTACAAGAGTAGATCTACCACGAGATCAGAGAGGCTAAACCCTAGAAGCTAGCCTATGGTATGATTGTTGTTCGTCCTACGGACTAAAACCCTTTGGTTTATATAGACACCGGAGAGGGCTAGGGTTACACAGAGTCGGTTACAATGGGAGGAGATCTACATATCCGTATCGCCAAACTTGCCTTCCACGCCAAGGAAAGTCCCATCCGGACACGGGACGAAGTCTTCAATCTTGTATCTTCATAGTCCGGGAGTCCGGCCAAAGGTCATAGTCCGGCCATCCGGACACCCCCTAATCCAGGACTCCCTCAGTAGCCCCTGAACCAGGCTTCAATGACGACGAGTCCGGCGCGCAAATTGTCTTCGACATTGCAAGGCGGGTTCCTCCTCTAAATACTTCATAGAAGATGTTGAACACAAGGATAGTGTCCGGCTCTGCAAAATAAGTTCCACATACCACCGTAGAGAGAATAATATTTGTACAAATCTAATCTGCTGACGTACTCCGTAGCGTGACATCATGCCACAGCCAAGCCTTTATTCGAATCGTTTTACTGTCCCACCTCAGCGCGTTTAGCGAGGCGGTTTCCTTGGCACGTCTTTTCAAAGCAGAGATCATGTCCCCTTATTCCGGGATTCTCATCAATACGGGCGTGGGTAACCCAACCGCGCCATTAGTCGCGACGCTTGGGAGATAAGCGAGTTTTACTTGGCTGGTGGGGGCACATAGTTTCAGCCGCCCATATAAGGGGATAAGGATCCACCCTTTCCATCTACGCCTTCTTCCTCCCTTGCTTATCCATTTCCGCGCACTCGAGCTCCAGCACCCAAGTCCGCACTTCCCACCTCAACCTTCTCCAACAATGTCCGGAGAGGGAGGCAGGTGGATGGCCTCCACCGTCACGGAGAGGCACATCAAAAACTTGAGGAAGGTCGGATACCTGTCTTACAACATTGCGCACCGGCTCCCAGATGAGGGGCAGTTCATCCCCACCCCCAGGCCGCATGAGAGGGTGGTGTTACTCCCCCATTTCCTCCGCGGACTGGGCTTCCCTCTTCACCCATTCGTCCGTGGACTCATGTTCTACTACGGCCTGGATTTCCACGATCTGGCCCCGAAGTTCATCCTCAACATCTCGGCGTTTATCGTCGTGTGCGAGGTCTTCCTTCGCATCAAACCCCACTTCGGCTTATGGCTAAATACCTTCAACGTCAAGCCGAAGGTTGTGGGCGGCCGACAAGCAGAGTGCGGAGGTGCCATGGTGGGCAAGATGGCCAACGTCACATGGCTCGAGGGCGCCTTTGTGGAAACCATCAAAGGGTGGCAATCGGGATGGTTCTACATCACCGAGCCACGTGACCCTAAATGGGCAGCGGCCCCCGAATTCTGATCTGGCATCCCCACAAGGCTCACCGCATGGAAAGAGACGGGCCTATCGTGGGATAATTCGGCAGAGGTGACCAGACTCCAAACCTGCGTCAAAGACCTGATCGACAGGAAGGTTAAACTTGTCACCGTAGTCCAAGGCATGCTCTTCCGTCGGATCCTCCCGTGTCAACGACGGGCTTTTAATTTGTGGGAATTCGACCCGGCCCAGCATCAAACTTTGTCCAGGCTCTTCGACACAACGCACGAAGATGCTTGGAAGGTGCTCTTCAAGAGCTCTGAGGTTCACCCTCCCATTACCGAGGATCGCGGATTCTGCGCGAAGCACCAAGCCAGCGCGGTAAGCTTGGTTTACCCATTACAGGGTACTTGTTTTTCATAGTTTGACTCTATGCGGGATCTAAACTCCCATTCCTTTAACAGGACTGGCAGAAGAAGGCCGGACAGATCGACTGTCCGGCTCCTTTGCCCGAAGGCCCAGCAGACGCCCGCCTGGCAAAGCTGCTGGTTCCGGCACCTCACGTGGTGCCGGAGAAGAAGGCCACGAGAACTCGAAGGAGCTCCCGACGCCTGGTGGTGTCAGACTCATCGCCCGACGACCCTGAAGCGCACTCCTCCTTCGAAGACGAGGAGGAGGAAGAAGCCTCTCCCCCTCCAACAGGGGAGGAAAGAAAAGGAAGGCCGCCCCAACTGGGGAGGCCAGAGGGTCCAAGAAGGGGAAGACCCTTCTTTCGGACTACGCCTTCAACACCGACGACAGCGGAGAGGAGTGGCCATCCAGGGCCAAGCCCCTGGCAAAATCGTAAGTATCCGGATACCAGAATAACTCATGGCATTCCTTTATTGCACAATACCTTCTGACGCCGAATATAATCATGTAGTCCGCCCAAGGCTCAGCTCGACGATCCGTCGAGCGGCTCCCTGGATTCGTCGGATGTGAATAGTCTTTCACTCCGGACTGCTACCTCCCCCCACCCTATGGACGATGCCGAGGTGGAGTCCCAAAAGGGGCTAAACCAGGGGGAGGTGGTCCTGGAGGCGCCGCAAGGCGACCTCCCGGACTCCAGGCCCAAAGGGGATAAAACCCCGGAGGGATCTAAGTCCGGCCCTGGGCCAGACACCGCGCCGGAACCTTCAGTGGTTCCGGAGTCCGGCAGGCGGCCCCTTCATAAGAAGGACAAGCCTATGACGCCGGCGGCCTCCATCCAACCAGAGGCGTCGGACAATTTGCTGGAGGTGCTTAACGACGCCTCTATCGACGAGGAGAACCGCACTATCATGAGTGCGGTGATCCAGAAGGTTCAATCCGCCAAGAGCGGGCTGACAGAAGCCTGCGCCAGCCTTCTAACAGGCTTTGAGGTATGTATTAAAAACATATAAAAATGTTACCGCATAGATAGTAGCCCCTGATGCTCAGTTTGGCGTTCAGAAAGAAAAGTCGGACTGAGGATCTAAAAAGATATAAGCAGGAGTCTAACATAAATATGTCAATATGGGAATGCAGGCTGCGCTACTGACCTCTGCCGCATTGACTGCGGAGGTCGATGCATTGAAGCAGAGCCTCGAGCGGTCCGAGAACGAGCTCGGCCGTGCCGAGAAGCAGCTCGAGGACAAGGAAGGTAGGTAATACCTTATATAAGTATATTAAAATACCTGGTTGCAAATAATGACAGGAACAACGTGAATGTTACAAGGGCCACAAACGAGGTGGCGGCCCTGAAGGAAGCGATGTCCAAGGCCAAAGACAATGCGACCGTGGAGCGCACTGAGCGAGAAAAGAAGGAGGCGCAGGTGGCGGAGGTGCGGCAAGAGCTCAATGCTCTTGTGAAAAAACACGAGAGTTTAGAGCTTGACTCAAAGACTCGAGAGTCTGAGCTTGCCTTGGCACTGGAAAGCGCCAAATCTGCCAAGCTGAAGCCCAAAAGGCCCTCCAGGAAATTGAGGCGATGAAAAAGATAGCGACATGTAAGGCATTCTTTATGCAAAGCAAGCATGTGAAAGTAAATTACCTGTTACTTACCCGAGTCCGGAGCTCTCCAGGAGCATTTGCAGATCTGCCCCACAGTGTAACCGCCGCCGCCGCATTCTACCGGGCCGAGGAAGGGAGCTCGACGGAGAAGGTGTTCTGGTCCCAGTATGCTGAGGCCGGACACCCGGTGCCCCTGAGCGACCAACTGAAGCAGCTGGTCGAGCTCCATAAGGCAGCCGAACAGGCCATGAAGGGCCTTATAGGCCGGCTGTGGCCTGGGGAGTCCATGCCTGGGAGCTGCTTTGGGCTGGTGCAGCGGCTGGTGGATGCCTGTCCACGGCTTGAAGTCATCAAGCGCTCCGTGTGCATGAAGGCGCCCGTAGGGCCCTTGCCCGTGCTAAAGTGCACTGGGGGAAGCTGGATGCTGAGAAGCTAGTGACAGAAGGGCCACCGGAGGGGAAGGAGCATCGCAAGCCCGAGATGTATTATGAGGGCGTCCTGAAGGGTGCCCGCCTTGTGGCGAACGAATGTTCCAAGGATTTAATTTTTGAGTAAAACTCGCTCGTGTTTGTCCTGTTCCCTAAAAACTTGTTCATATGCGCTAAGCAACGTTTTTTGAATTTAAAATATTACCTTCTGTGCGGCCGTTTATTAAATCTGAGAGATGCAAGTTGTCGGCTTCTACCCCCATGCCACGAGTGCTGGGGTGTTCCGGATAAACCTGAGCGCTCTTGTTCCCATTCTTGGGTCCTTCGAGGGAGGCGCTCAACACAACGAACAAGGCAATCAAACTTATAATGCTTTATCACTCTCACTTAGCCATAGAATTCTGTAATTTTAAATTTCGGCAAAGCCCCTAGTATTCGGAAGACCGAGTTCGGGGCGCTATCCACGCCTAGGCCGGATAAATCCAGCTCCTCGCTCTAAGCGGCATAAGTCTTTAGGGACTCGAAAAACCTCTCGAACAGCGACCGGTCTCTCGCCCTATCATGATGGTCAGTTTTAGTTTTCTCTACTGAGGTGTTAACCCAGCTCAACTGGGGCACAATCGCAGTAGTTCTCCCAGCGCTTCCTTAGCCGATATAGCGGAACGTAAGGTACCAAAACATGGGAGCCGGGCAAACCCAACTATTGACCCAAGACATGATTCGGAGCCGATGCATATAATGCTATAAGTTTGGGGTGCCGCACTCATGAGAGTGTTCGGTCTTCTCACACCGTATTCTGGGGTACTTAAGCCCCTGGTGTATTGGCCGTACCAAAGTGTATGGTTGCATGATGTCATAACTGAACATATTTACATGAAAAATGAATGCAATAATAGACAAGAGCTATGTATTGTTTATTAAAGGGCTGCTATGAAAGCAGAATGATACAAATAGTGCGATAAGCAAGAGATGGGATTTTTTGACATGTCCCCCTCCAGGGGCAAGCTGCGAGACTTTAAGTAAGACAGGTATTTAGCTCGTTATAGAGACCACCTGGACTTTCGACGTGGCTTGCTATCTCCCTGGCTGTTGCATCGTGTGTTCGGCGAGTGTACTGCCGGACAGGCCTTCCGAAGAGTGGAGTCCTGAAAGTAAGAAAAGAGAAATGACAAAATCGGGAGCCCCTAGTGCGGTTGAGCCGCATTCTGGGCATGCCGTGGTTGTGCCCCTCCCCTTATGCCCATGGTATTTCCAGAGCGTAATTATGTACGCGTGGTACTGGTTTCGCAATCTCGCGAGGGCTGGGGTGGGGGCCGCACTGCTATGCTTGCTCGGAACGTGCTAGACGGTCTTGTTGTAGGTTACTCCAGGCGCGCTTGACGGTGTCCGGACGTTTACCAGCCGGACTGGGGAATTTCCTTGAGAGGCTACTTTGTACTTCCGTCGCGAGGGACACCGTGTGCTCCTCTGTTCGGAGAGAGCGTTCGGTGTTTCCATTGACCGTGATGACTCCTCGAGGGCCTGGCATCTTGAGCTTGAGGTATGCATAGTGCGGCACCGCATTGAACTTTGCAAATGCAGTTCGCCCGAGCAGGGCGTGATAGCCACTGCGGAACGGGACTATATCGAAGATTAACTCCTCGCTTTGGAAATTATCCGGGGATCCGAAGACCACTTCGAGTGTAACTGAGCCTGTACAGCTGGCTTCTACACCTGGTATGACTCCTTTAAAGGTCATCTTTGTGGGTTTAATCCTTGAGGGATCTATGCCCATTTTTCGCACTGTATCGTGATAAAGCAGGTTCAGGCTGCTGCCACCGTCCATGAGGACTCTAGTGAGGTGAAATCCATCAATGATTGGGTCTAGAACCAATGCGGCGAATCCGCCGTGACGAATGCTAGTGGGGTGGTCCCTTCGATCAAAAGTGATCGGGCAGGAGGACCATGGGTTGAACTTTGGGGCGACTAGCTCCAACGCATATACGTCCCTGAGCGCATGCTTCCGTTGCCTTTTGGGGATATGGGTTGCGTATATCATGTTCACCGTCCGCACTTATGGGGGAAAGCCCTTCAGTCCTTTGTTGTTTGGCGGCCGGGGCTCCTCCTCGTCATTGCTATGCAGCCCCTTGTCTCTGTTTTCGGCACTTAACTTGCCTGCCTGCTTGAACACCCAACAATCCCTGTTGGTGTGATTGGCTGGTTGTTCGGGGGTGCCGTGTATCTGGCACGAGCGATCGAGTATCCGGTCTAAACTGGACGGGCTCGGAGTATTTCTTTTGAATGGCTTTTTCCGCTGACCAGGTTTAGAGCCTATGAATCCGGCATTAACTGCCGTATCCTCAGTATTGTCACCGTTAATGCGGTGCTTGTGCTTGTTGCCAAGCGACCTGCCATTGTTGTCCTTGGTATCCGAATTACCAGGGCTCTTGGTCATGTTATTACTACGAGCTAGCCAGCTGTATTCTCCCGCGCAAAAGCGGGTCATGAGTGTTGTGAGGGCTGCCATGGATTTCGGTTTTTCCTGTCCTAGGTGCCGGCAAGCCATTCGTCACGGATGTTATGTTTGAAGGCCGCAAGGGCCTCTGCGTCCGGACAGTCGACTATTTGATTTTTCTTGGTTAGGAACCGTGTCCAGAATTGTCTGGCCGATTCCTTTGGTTGCTGAATTATGTGGCTTAGGTCATCGGCGTCTGGTGGTCACACATAAGTGCCCTGGAAGTTGTTAAGGAATGCGGATTCCAAGTACTCCAGCAACCAATTGACTCTGCTGGCAAGCTGTTAAGCCAATGCCGAGCTGGTCCTTTAAGCTTGAGCGGGAGGTATTTGATAGCGTGTAGATCATCGCCGCGGGCCATGTGGATATGAAGGAGATAATCCTCGATCCATACCGCGGGATCTGTTGTGCCATCATATGATTCGATGTTTACGGGTTTAAACCCCTCGGGGATTTGATGATCCATTACTTCATCTGTGAAGCATAGTGGGTGTGCGGCGCCTCTGTACTGGGCTATATCACGACGTAGCTCATGTGAGCCTTGCCTGCCATATTCTGCCTGGCCGTATTTGCCATATCCGGCGCGACGATTATCATTACGTGTCGTGGGGCGCCCACGCGATCCGTAGATCGATCTTGTTTGCCTTGCCTTGTCCTCTAATATGTCACGCAGGTCTGGTGCATTTCCCCGTGCCTTGGTATTTTTTGAGCGGCGCCGGGGTGTGGCTTGAGTTGATGGCCGAGAGGCCTCTCTGTTGCGGCCACGGGGTGGCCGGTCGGCCGCGTCATACGCTGGTGATGTAGGTTTAGTTGCTTTATCCTCTAATTGGGGTAGCAGCCTGCGCTTTGGGTAGCTCTTGGAGGGGCGTTCGAGTTTGTACTCTTCGGCCGCAAGGACTTCAGTCCATCTGTCGGCTAGCAAGTCTTGGTCAGCTCTAAGCTGCTGCTGTTTTTTCTTGAGGCTGCTTGCTGTGGCCATAAGCCTGCGTTTGAAACGCTCTTGTTCGACGGGGTCCTCAGGCATGACAAATTTGTCGTCGTCGAGGCTTGCTTCGTCTTCGGAGGGAGGCATGTAATTATCGTCCTCTACCTCTCTGTCTGCCACTCTCTTATGCGGGCTGGCTTCTCCATCCTCCTGCGCCGAGTCCTGCTGGAGGGGGTTGTCTTCGGCACTGTCCGGAGTATTATTGTCTCCGGTGCCAGATTCGCCGTTTTTGCTTTGGCGGGATTTAGAGCGGCGCCGCTGACGCTGGCGCTTAGGCTATTTCTTGGAGGGGTCATCCTTCGTTGTTCCATCGCCATTCCCTTCTTTTGGGGTGTCCATCATGTATATGTCGTATGACGAGGTGGCTTTCTAGTGCCCTATAGGCGCTGGTTCTTGGTCGTCTCCTGCATCGGCGTCCATACCGTCGATGTCTTCGGAGTCGAAGTCGAGCATGTCGGTTAAATCATCAACAATGGCTACGAAGTGGGTGGTGGGTGGGCTTCGAATTTCTTCGTCGTCCGCATCCCAACCTTGCTGACCATAGTCCGGCCAGGGCTCTCCTGATAAAGAGAGAGACTTTAGTGAATTCAGGACATCGCCAAAGGGCGAGTGCTGAAAGATGTCCACGATGGTGAACTCCATGATCGGAGCCCAATTGGGTTCGATCGGAAGGGGTGCGGAAGATTCGGAGTCCGGAAAGGAGTCTGGCACCTTGGAGTCACGAGCTTCACAAAGGACAAGGCTGGTATTCAGCTCGATCACCGTAGAGACTGCAGCCCCCGAGGCGGTGTCCAACCATCGATCCTCGATTGGCGCAGTCGGCTCCGAGCTAAGGGTCGAAGTGGACACCTGAGCGGCCTTCTGGGCACTGTCCGGCGGCAGAGCTAGATCATGCCCATCGTGATAGTGCGGCGCGCTCGACTGTGGCTCGAATACGTCGAAGATCAAGTCTCCACGGATGTCAGCCGTGTAGTTCAAACTTCCAAATATGACCTGATGGCCAGGGGCGTAGCTTTCAATCTGCTCCAGATGGCCAAGCGAATTGGCCCGCAGTGTAAAGCCGCCGAATATGAAGATCTGTCCGGGGAGAAAAGTCTCACCCTGGACTGCATCGTTGTTGATGATCGGAGAAGCCATTGGGCCTAAAGGTGACGACACAGAGGAACTCTCAATGAAAGCACCAATGTCGGTGTCAAAACCGGCGGATCTCGGGTAGGGGGTCCCGAACTGTGCGTCTAGGCGGATGGTAACAGGAGACAAGGGACACGATGTTTTTACCCAGGTTCGGGCCCTCTCGATGGAGGTAAAACCCTACTCCTGCTTGATTAATATTGATGATATGGGTAGTACAAGAGTATATCTACCACGAGACCAGAGAGGCTAAACCCTAGAAGCTAGCCTATGGTATGATTGGTGTTCGTCCTGCGGACTAAAACCCTCCGGTTTATATAGACACCGGAGAGGGCTAGGGTTACACAGAGTCCGTTACAATGGGAGGAGATCTACATATCCGTATCGCCAAGCTTGCCTTCCACGCCAAGGAAAGTCCCATTCGGACACGGGACGAAGTCTTCAATCTTGTATCTTCATAGTCCGGGAGTCCGGCCAAAGGTCATAGTCCAGCCATCCGGACACCCCCTAATCCAGGACTCCCTCACCTAGTTTCACCATTGTCAAGGGATCTAAGTGTCAAGTTTGTGTGCAAGCTAAGCAACCTCGTAAGTCTCATGTGACTGCGGAAACGAGAAATCTTGCACCACTAGAACTTATACATTCAGATCTATGTGAAATGAATGGTGTTTTGACAAAAGGTGGAAAGAAATATTTCATGATGTTAATTGATGACTCCACTAGATACTGCCGTGTGTATCTTCTAAAATCTAAGGATGAGGCTTTGAACTTTTTCAAGATCTATAAAGCTGAAGTGGAAAACCAACTTGATCGGAAAATCAAGAGGCTTAGGTCCGACCGTGGTGGAGAGTATTTTTCCAATGAATTTGATGTTTTTTGTGCGGAACATGGTATAATCCATGAGAGGACGCCTCCCTATTCACCTCAGTCAAATGGGGTGGCCGAAAGAAAGAATCGTAATCTAACAAATTTAGTTAACGCCATGTTAGACACATCGGGTCTCTCCAAGGCATGGTGGGGGAAGGTGATATTGACCGCATGTCATGTCCTAAACCGAGTTCCCACAAAGAATAAAGAGATAACTCCATTCGAGGAATGGGAGAATAAAAGATTAAAACTCTCTTATCTACGAACCTGGGTTGTTTGGCGAAAGTCAATGTGCCAAATCCAAAGAACCGCCAGCTTGGACCAAAGACCGTGGATTCTGTTTTCCCGGGATATGCTTTTCATAGCATTGGTTATAGATTCTTGGTTATAAAATCCGAGGTACCTGACATGCATGTCGGTACGATCATGGAGTCGAATGATGCGACTTTCTTTGAAGATATATTTCCCATGAAGGATATGGCTACCTCATCTAATCAGGAGATGCCTAGTTCATCGAATCAGGAACCAGTTACAATTACTGAACCTGCAATTTCGATGGAACACTTTGAAAGTCCTGTGGAGGAAAACAATGAAGTTCCTACTAGGAGCAAGAGACAGAGGACTGCAAAGTCCTTTGGTGATGATTTTCTTGTGTATCTCATAGATGACACTCCCAGTTCTATTTCAGAGGCCTATGCATCAGAAGATGCTGACTACTGGAAGGAAGCGATTCGTAGCGATATGGATTCCATCTTGGCAAATGAAACTTGGGAGATAACTGATCGTCCTTATGGGTGCAAACCTATAGGATGCAAATGGGTATTCAAGAAGAAGCTTAGGCCTGATGGTACTATTGAAAAGTACAAGGCTCGGCTCGTGGCTAAGGGTTATACCCAAAAGGAAGGTGAAGACTTCTTTGATACTTACTCACATGTGGCTCGACTGACCACTATTCGAGTTCTACTTTCACTAGCTGCCTCACATGGTCTTCTCGTTCATCAAATGGATGTTAAGATTGCTTTCCTAAATGGAGAATTGGATGAGGAAATTTATATGGAACAACCAGATGGGTTTGTACTAGATGGTCAGGAAGGAAAAGTGTGCAAATTGCTGAAGTCTTTGTATGGACTCAAGCAAGCACCCAAACAGTGGCATGAGAAGTTCGAAAGAACTTTAACAGCTGCAGGCTTTCGAAGCTGACAAATGTGTGTACTATCGCCATGGTGGGGGCGAGGGAGTTATGCTTTGCTTGTATGTTGATGACATACTGATTTTCGGAACAAATCTGAATGTTATTAAGGAGGTCAAGGATTTCCTATCTCGCTGCTTTGAGATGAAGGATTTAGGAGTGGCTGATGTCATTCTGAACATCAAGTTGTTGAGAGACGATGATGGTGGAATTACATTGCTTCAATTTCACTATGTGGAAAAGATCTTGAGTCGCTTTGGCTACAGTGACTGCAAGCCCTCTCCAACACCATATGATGCTAGTGTGTTGCTTCGAAAGAATCGAAGAATTGCTAGAGACCAATTGAAATATTCTCAGATTATTGGCTTGCTTATGTACTTAGCCAGTGCTACAAAACCCGACCTCTTGCTGTTAGCAAACTGAGCCGGTTTGTCTCAAAACCAGGAGATGTGCATTGGAAAGCTCTAGAGAAAGTTTTGCGTTATTTGAAAGGCACTGCGAATTATGGAATTCACTACACTCGGCATCCAAAGGTGCTTGAAGGGTATAGTGACTCAAACTGGATCTCAGATGCTGATGAGATAAAGGCCATGAGCGGATATGTATTCACTCATGGAGGTGGCACTGTTTCTTGGAAGTCTTGCAAGCAGACCATCTTAACGAGGTCAACAATTGAAGCAGAACTCACAACACTAGATACAACTACGATCAAAGCAGATTGGCTTTGCCGGCTCTTGAATGACTAGCCGGTTGTTGAGAAACCTATACCGGGTATCCTTATGAACTGCGACAATCAAACTGTGATAACGAAAGTGAACAACTCAAAGGATAACATGAAGCCATCAAGACACATTCAGAGAAGGTTAAAGTCTGTCAGAAAAATGAGAAACTCCGGAGTTATTGCATTGGATTATATCCAAACGTCTAAAAATCTGGCAGATCCTTTCACTAAGGGTCTATCGCGTAATGTGATAGATAATGCATCGAGGGAGATGGGTATGAGACCCACAATATGAGTTGTTCACAGTGGTAACCTATTCTTTGTGATCGGAGATTCCGTGAATTAGATGTGGAAGACAAGTTGTTGGTCAACTGGGAGGAGAGTACCCTTACTGTTAAAAATACCACTCCACGAAGATGCAATACTCTCCTAAAACTGCATGCAGGTTGATGTATATCTTAATGTGTTCTAAGTGGCTCTTTGAAGCAAAGATGTTGTCCTGCAGAACATCTTTTTAAGAACGCACCTATATGAGTCTGATTGTTAAACGTCACAATCTATGATAGTAGGTTTCTCTCTAATAAACTCATGAAAGGTCTCAGAGTATGACGCATAAGCTCCACCCACGGGGAAGACCCACGGTAACCATGTATCGGTCAAGGCTCTGTGTGAAGCTAGATTCGCAGAAAACTTGCAGTTCAAGGCCTAGTCCACTGTTCAAGTTGCTTACTAGTGTAGCATAGAGTTCTAGGTGGAAGTTCAACTTAACAGTCTCCACTGTAGTACTGGTATATAAAACAATATTTTGGAACCAAAGGCAAATTTTGTGTGCCTCTGGGATCTGGTGGGGGATTGCTGGAATTTTGTCTATTATGGGCCAGCCCAATAGCAGTTTTCAGAAATTCCTAATAAATCCTAGAGGCCCATGCAGCCCATTCGTGCAAGGCAAGAGGTGGAACTAAAGTTTAATCCCACATTGCTAGTTTAGAGGGAGTTGGACCTTTTTATAAGGGAGGTTCTTTCCCCACATGTATGAGCATGAGAACAAGAGGGACATCCACTCGCGCTCCTCCTCCGTCGCCCGCCTCGCCACACCATGCCACGCCTCGTCACGACGCGCCGCGGGTTGCGGGAATGAGCCGAGCCGATGTCTAAATTTTTTCCACGCACGATGGGTATACGAATAGTCAAACAGGAGCTGAAACGTCGTGCTGCCTATTCCCTTTGTCTCCCTCCGTTGCTTCACCTCCCGTTGTAGCCTGTTCGCGTCCCTCTCCTATGCCTATATAAGAGAAGTCGCTCCTCTTCAGAGAGACACATCAGAAGGTCCTCTTCCTCTCGCCACAAAGTTCCTGAGCACTGCGCTGCTGCTACAATCTTCCCCATCCTGGCTTGCGGCGTGCACCGCGGGTCGGGATAGTAGGCCTCCGAAACCGCACCTTTTTGAGTCCTGTACGGGAGAAGGGTGATAAGGTTTTTGGGGAGCGCTCAGCGCGACTACTGACTTCTTCGTCACGGACGCCCCGGACTCCGTCGACTACTTCCCTGACGACGACTTCTTTCCCGACGTCGACAACCTCCTCGACGACATGGCTGGCGAGGACACCGACCCTAAGACCGGTGCATCTGCTCTCGTTCCGTACGTTCTAATACTCTTCCTGTTCGAGGTTCTGTCACAACTTCTTGCTCTAGTGTCTGTTCTAGATGTGTCCGGTTCAACTGCATATATGCAGATGCTATTTACCTTCTCTCTGTCGAATCACTTGACTTGTGTTATCACTGCTATATTAGCGTGCTTTAGCTAGTATTTCTGTTAATAAAATCATTCTATAAATTGCTCATATTTCCAACACTTCATGCACACTCGCATGAGACCAGAGAGACTCACACAACCATTTTTTCTTACCCACACAATCTCGTCCCCCACGTGTAGAGAGTGAGTGAGTGAGTGAGTGAGTGAGTGAGAGAGAGAGATTTGAAGGTGCAACACGATCAATTTCATTCCAATCAGGGATGTACATATGTTGGAAATATGCCCTAGAGAAAATACTAAAGTTGTTAATATATATCATATTTCCTTGTTCTTGTTAAATGTTTATTATCCATGCTAGAATTGCATTGATCGGAATTTAAATACATGTGTGGATACATAAACAGGCACCGTGTCCCTAGTAAGCCTCTACTAGACTAGCTCGTTGATTAAACATGGTTAAGGTTTCCTAACCATAGACATGAGTTCTCATTTAATAACGGGATCACATCATTAGGACAATGATGTTATGGACAGACCCAATCGTAAGCTTAACATCAGATCGTATCACTTAGTTCAATTGCTAAAGCTTTTTTCATGTCAAGTATCTGTTCCTTAGACCATGAGATCGTGTCGCTCCTGAATACCGGAAGAATACTTTATGGTTATCGAACGTCACTTCGTAACTAGATGATCATAAAGGTGCTCTACAGGTATCTTGGAAAGTGTTTGTTGGGTTGCATGGATCGAGGCTGGGATTTTTCACTCCGTGTGACGGAGATATATCTCTGGGCCCTCTCGGTAATACAACATCATGAATAGCTTGCAAGCATGTGATTAATGAGTTTAGTCACGGGGATCTTGTATTACAGAACAAATAAAGAGACTTGCCGGTAACGAGATTGAACTAGGTATGGCGATAGCGACGATTGAGTCTCGGGGAAGTAACATATCGCCAGACAAAGGGAATTGTATACGGGATTATCTGAATCCTCGACATTGTGGTTCAAATCGACAAAGATCTTTGTTGAATATGCGGGAGTCGTTATGGGCATCCAGGTCCCGCTATTGATTCTTGATTGGAGACGTGTCTCGGTCATGTCTGAATGTTCTCGAACCCGTAGGGTCACACACTTAATATGCAGTAACACTAGGGTAGTATTGAGATATTCATAATGGTGATACCGAATATTATTCAGAGTGTTGGATGAGATCCGAGACATCACGAGGAGCTCCAGAATGGTTCAAAGGTAAGATTTATATATGGAAAGTATTTTTTTAGGGTTCCAGAAAAGTTCAGAAACTTTCCGTAGAGTACCGGGAAGGTTCTAGGTGTTCCATAATGGGGCCCAACAACCCAGGAGGGGCCCATATGGACCACGGGGTGGGGCAACAGCCCACATGGGCTGGCCGCACTAGCCCCAAGGCCCATGTCTTCTAAATCTAGAGATAAGATCCTATCTCTAAATTTAAAGTGTTAAATCTAGAGATAAGATCTTATCTCTAAATTTAAAGGGATTTCTCCCTTGTGGCCGGCCCTAGGATGGTTTTGGGCGCCCCCTGTCCCCTAGCATATACTAAGAGAGGGGAGGCACAAGGGGCAGCCATCCCATTGCTGACTGTTGCCTCTCTCTCTCCCATCTCCTCCTCAACCTTCGTTTAGTGCTTGGTGAAGCCCTGCCAGAATTCTGTTGTCACCACCATCACCACACCGTCATGCTATTTCAGATCCCATCTACCTATTCTCTCTCGCTTTCTAGATCAAGGAGGAGACGTTATTGAGCCGTACGTGTGCATATCTCGAATGTGCCGCTCGCGCGGTGCTTGGATCAGATTGGATCGCGACGCGAGTGCGACTACGCCAACCATGATCATTAGATCGTTAACGCTTTTGGTCTACAAGGGTATGTAGACACTCTCCCCTCTCAGTGCCGACATCTCTATAGAATAGATCTTGGGTGTTTAATAGGAAATTTTTTGTTTTTCATGTATATACACAGGAGGAGCAACTTTTTATGCTCAGCTGTCCTACAGAAAAGCAAAATGGGCCTTTGATGTAAGCACACATTATTAGTTCTTCAAATTTGCATCCTTTTTAATCTATTCCTACTGCATTTTGTTTCACAATTAACTTTGCCCTCTTTTTGCTAAGACATGATCTCTAGAACATTTCATACAAGTCAATTAATGAAGATTCCCACATCCTCCATGAGATAAAAATTAAAGTGAAAAAAGCAAAAACTAAGTAGCTAATCAGATAATTATCAGATGAAGTTTAATACCACCTGGAGGTAGATGGGAGTTGGATGAAATGTGATATGTAATCATGTCAATTTGTTAGGCTTGATCCCTGGTATCCACTATGTTTCGAGCTTGATGTTGCGATAACTTTTCTATGCTTAATGCTTGTCACTTGGGCCCCAGTGCCATGATTTAAGATCTGAACATGTTATGTTTTCATGAATATATTTGTGTTCTTGATCATATTTGTAAGTTTTATGCACATGTTAGCATTCTGAACCTTAGACCCCCAAGGTGACACTGATTTGGGATATCCAGGGAGATGACTTTAACTTGAGGAGTTCATGTATTCACTACGGTTCTCTATTAAAATGAACAACTTAATTACCCTTAGTTTTCATTAGGACCCCGCTGCCATGGAAGGGTAGGACAAAAGATGTCATGCAAGTTCTTATCGCAAGCACGTATGACTATATACAGAATACATGCCTATATATGATTGATGAATTGGAGCTATGGTGTATCATTCTAGGTTGTGACAATTAAATATTGAATCTCATCCGATTGCCATCGCCGCTCCATCCCTACGCTTTACTGGTATTGTCTTTGCTAAAGTTACTCCTGCTCTAGTTGCTACAAACTTATTACTATTGCTACTACTACTGTTATTTTATCACTACTGCTATCATATTACGGTGCTACTAATAAATTGCTGCTAGAAAAGTTATCTCGCAGTTGTGGTTGAATTGACGAGTCAACTGCTAAGGCTTATAAATATTCTTTGGCTTCTCTTGTGTCAAATCAATAAATTTGGGTGAAATACTACCCTCTAAGAACGTTGCGATCTCCTATACTTGTGGGTCATCAAGATGCTCACATGATATTTTTATCTTGACATCGATTCGTATTGCAGAGTATTTTCTTTTGCCACAAAGGGCAAGGGCTATGTCGTTCGATTCAAAGGACAAAGAGTTCATACACAAGGGGGTGGTCTTTAGGATATGTACACAAAAGAGGAAAACTTCTTGTTGTATAGAACCAAATTATATGATGTAATTGACCACTATTTACAACAACTTCTCCTGTGCACAATGTTCATCATGCATTGAACACAACCTCTGTAAACAAACAAAAGACATTTTAGAGACTTGTCAAGTCTTTGAAACGTCTTATATTTGTTTACGGAGGGTGTACATTTTATTGTGTCGCCTATGTTTACAACTACTCTTTTTGAGCGCAAGTTTACAGCTACTCGAACCTTCTGATTGCACGCTCAACTATTTGCACCAACTGATAATCTAATCTCTCGCATTCTTACGTAAAGCAAATATTTGCATATAGTTCTGAACAAAAAAAGTTATGCCTCCATGTTATGTGAATAACATAAGAAATTATGTGGGTTGAAGTATATATTTTGAAAGACGGTCCTTTCTTAACTTATTATATAAAAGGGTTTGAAAATTTACTGTAAGTGCTTCCCAAATGTAAATATTTTTAAAGCACTCATGGTTTTAAATGGGATTTTGTGCCATTTGGCGCAACTGGCCATTCAGTGTTACAGGTTGTTGGTCCAGTTAGGTGCATAAGCGTGGTGGGAGTTGTGATGTATGTTGAGGCTAAAAGGAAACCCAAGTTGGACCTTTCCTATACGGTGAACATGCGTGTATATGTGCCCAGCGTGACCTCTTTGAAAAAAAATATGTCCAATTGTCCACTTACATGTAGGAAAATGTAGAATTATTGACACTAGGAGCAACATTTCAAGCATAACTTTTTTTTAGATCCCTCCAATTAACCAACGAAAGAAGACGATGAAGTCGTCGTGGAAAATTTCAACAATACGATGGCTCACCTTTTTTTTCCGGGTGAATACGACGGCTCACTTATTCCAACACAACTTGTGCCAGTCCACTTGCGGTCCTTGCTAGAATTTTCTGTTTTAGACAAGGCCCGGCACATTTCCAGGAAGCACGAGAGGAGGAGACTGACTAGCTAGAGTCAAGTCCACCCCTGGTTGTACTGCACATACACGTTATTGTACCCTTGCTTTGCTGATAAATAGAGAGAACGAGCAAGACGAAAAGCAGCTAGAGAAAGTTCGCCGGAGTTGGGAACCTTGGAGTAGTTCTCGCAAAAACAAAAAAAGAAGAAGCAGCTAGAAGTAGCATGGTTACATTCACCGGAGATGACGTTCGGGCACTGTTTTCCCACTCCACCCATCAGCACGCACTTAAGCCGGTAGACACGGAGAAGCTGTTCCGGTGCGACGGCTGCAAGCAGCTCGGCGACGAGCTCAGACTCCGGTGCGAGCAATGCGACTTCGACCTCCATGTATGCTGCGCCCAAGCGCCGGCGCGCATCGAGCCCTCGATGTTGGAGGGCCGTGCGCTCACCTTCTTCAACAGCCGTCCCGCGACGGCGACCCATGCAGGCGGTATTATTCCGCTGTGCGACGTCTGCGGGGACCCGGTGCGCGGCTTCCTGTACCACAACGGCGTGCACGATATCGACCTCCACCCTTTCTGCGCAATCCTGCCGAAGCGCACGAGCATGGGGGAGGACGACGGCGTCATGCTGGAACTCCACAACGCCGCCGGCCATAACTGCGAGTTGTGCGGGAAGGATGGGAAGCGCGGCCGGTACTTGTCATACCGATTCCAGCGTGACGACGGCCAGCTTGTGCACATCCACGTGGCTTGCTTGATGGAGGCGAACTACTCCCCGCCGCAGAACAGGCCCAGGAGGAGGTCCGGCAAGTTCAAGCGTGTCTGCAAAGCCGCATTCATCGTAGCGAGGGTGAGCTACGCAGTCACCACTATGAATCCGGTGGGGGTTGTCACAGCGTTTCTGTAATGGAGTTCAACTTTGATGTCTACTTTTGTGCCAAGTCCCGAGCCAACAATGTTTGTACCTACACCAAGGAAGCGGCGGGCTCCTAAACGGGATGTGCCTTGCCTGCTCCACATGCCATTCTTCGTCCTCGTTTGTAAAACTATATGATACCCCACAGATTGCTGCAGGAATTTATAGTATTGAATATGAATAAGATTTATAGTGAGAAATAGTGATATGAGAACTTTTTATAAAATTTGCAGTTTTAAATATATGTTTTTTTGAACCTTTTATGGAATGATATGATAAGCCAGTTTCCTATAAAATCCAAAGAAAAATTGTGTATTATTGCCTCATTAGAATGCATCGCTAACAAAGAATAGAAAGAACGTATAGTTGAGATGCAACCTAATACCCATTTGAGAGAATAACCAAAGGTGTACAAAATGGCATGATTCCTGAGTAGGACAACATATACACTCGATTTAGTCACACCTTTTTTTAATAGGCTTTCAGCCAGCATAGAAGAATTGAACCAAATGATGATCAGAACAAACTATGAGTGTCACCAAACCAGAACAATATATAATGATATTGTAACCACATAAAAGAATGTTTTTTTCTGTTCCCCTCATTGCTTAGTTGTGCTCAATTTTGCCCAAGCCACAACTTTTGCTCACTTTTCCCCTCCATCACGCCACCAACCCTCACCAATGCCAAATGGGGATTTGTCGTTGGTCAAGGGAGTTGACTGTTACCGTCGCTGTTACTGATGTATGGGATACACTATGCCACATGGTGTTCTCATAATCGGTCGTGTATGTGCCCAGATGCATGAGTAGTCACATCGTGGTCATGTCGGTGCTTTCAGACACAGGGAGTACGCACCGCGCGGTGTCCCATACTGGGAGTCGCATCGGCTGTGTGCCCGTCAGGTGTCTATTAATGGATTTTTATAGTCGCGCACCGGCTTGCACACACTCCTGTCCAATCCCCTCCCCTCCCCTCACCGCCCACAGCCTTCTCCACCGTGCGCATTGACCAAACCCTAGCCACCTCCCCTTTTGCAGTCGCAGCCATGGCCAGCCACGATGGTGGGGCGAGAAGCAGTAGTTGGGGACGACACCATGCGTTGTGCATTCCCGGCATGCCACGCACCCTCCGGGTCAAGGAAGCCTCGCTGCTCGCCCACTGTGGCGTCATGGTGCCGTCGGACACCCGCTTGCAGGACGAATGACACGTGAGCATCGGTGGGCTCACGATGGAGCCTGTCCCCACCGTCGGCACGATGGCCATGTCATGCACAATACGTGCGTTTCGGCAAAGCCTACTGCCGGTGAAGCGGTCCAATCTAGACTATGCTCCAGTAGCCAGCGGTGGCAGCAGATCCTCGTGGAGGACAGCACCGCCCGCATCCAGCACTACTCGGCGTCGGGCAACATCGATAAGAGGTACGCCTTCTAGGAAGGGCGTACCTTCGCCGATGTCATAGTCGTGTGTCGCACGCAGCTCGGCTTGGACGAGGACGACCAGGTTTCGCTGTCGTGATCCACGCCCAAGTCTACAGTGGGGGCGGTGGTGCCATCAGATAAGGGCGCCTCCGCGTTCCTAAGCAGGAGATGGGATGCTGGGGACGAGCTCTTTAGTGCGCGGCGGTGACTTGCTCATCCCAAAGCCGGAGCCAGGGATGAGCTCCCGCAGCGCCCCCTGCTAGTCCCAAAGCTTGAGCAGGGGACGAGTTTCGCATGCCCCCCTGATTGTACCCAATCCCGAGCCTTTGACGGGCTTTGGCGGTCCCCTGCTCATGCCGAAGCTAGAGCCGGAGCCACCGCTGCTGGCGGAGTATAAGGGGGCGGTGGTTAGTGAGCCTGAAGACCCTGCAGACCTGCCAGGGCTCCTAAGGGCACTACGTGAATCGACGAAGGGGCCGCAGCACCATCTCGATGACCCGGTTGACACGTCGGGGCTTCGACATGCGATTGTCACCACGGTGGCCTACGTCACCATCGACCTCGGGAGCAAGGATGATGATGATGGCAAGCAGCAGCAGGAGGAGGAGGACCACTCCTCCAGCGCTAGCAGCAGCTCGGACGTGGACGACGACGGTGAGTAGATTAGGTTTATGAACTACACTTATTTTGTTAGTAGCTATATTTAGGGTTTGTGTCTGTAAACATTATAAACTTTATGAAACTTGTGATATTTGCATGTTTGAATGTCCAAATTTGGCCCTATTTGCATGTATATGACAAGTGATGACCCATATTTCATCAATTTTGTTAAAATAATTGGGTTTTTTCAATCAAACAGTGCCAATTTTTCACACAAACTGTCCAAAAGTGGCTTTATGATTTTCCCACAAACTAGTGCACATAAGATGGCTCAATGCAAAGGCATTTCAATTTTTTCGCTTTATTCATTTTCTTTGATATTTTTCCAAAATGGGATCAAACTTGCAATGTTGATCATTCATACCAAATGGCTCGGAATTTCAACTTTGGTTGTCCCAAGTTCATGCACCACAAACATTAGAGCATAAAATGATTTTTCTCAATTTTCAGGACCAAACTACATCAGACTTGTAGTTCAAATTTAGGTAAGTTTTGATAATTTAGTAGAAGTCCACTAAACGTAAGGAATATAGCAATAATATTTGAAAATTATAGAAACTTGGTCAGTGAGCATCCTATTTTGCCTACTTTTGATTAAAAATGTAAGGGCCCAATTTTCACAATTATTTGAGGCACCTTGCTTCACAAAAAAGTCATTTCTGGGACTTGGAGAATGGAAAATTATTTTTTATTCACAAAATATTCATAATTTCTATGCGAACATTGTTCAAAATGGTATTACCCATAGTTGTGCCAAATTTGGGCATGTTATCATGGACTATGCGATAGATGTCGCCATGGCCATGTGCATATGCCTTAAATCCTTACAAGTTCATACTAGATAGGCCATTTGAAGGTTTTTGTTCACCCTTGTTGTATTGCAAATTTATGATTTTTTTCACAAACCAGTCGACATAAAATGGCTCAATGCAAATGCATTTCAATTTTTAGGCCTTTTTCATTTTCTTTGTTTTTTCCAAAAATGAGGTCAAACTTGTAATGTTGACCATTCATACCGAATGACTAGCAATTTTAACTTTGGTTGTCACAAGTTCATGCGGCCCCAACATTAGAGCATAAAATGATTTCTGTCAATTTTCATGATAAAACTACATCACACTTGTAGTTTAAATTTGGGCAAGTTCTGATAATTCACTAGAAGTCCACAAAATGGTTGGAATATAGCAATAATACTCTAAAATTATTTAAACTTGGTTAGTGGGCATCCTATGTGGCACTTTTGATTAAAAATGAAAGGGCTCAATTTTCACAATTATTTGGGGCACTTCGTTCACAAAAAGGTCATTTCTGGGACTTGAAAATGGAAAACTATTTTTTATTCACAAAAGATTCATAATTTCTATGGAGACACTGTTCACAATGGTAATACCCATAGTTGTGCCAAATTTGGGCATGTTATCATGTACTATGTCATGGATGTCGCCATGGCCATGGGCATATGCCTTAAATCCTTGCAAGTTCATGCTAGATAGGCCATTTTATGAAGGTTTTTTTCAACCTTGTTGTATTGCAAGTTTACGATTTTTCCACAAACTAGTGCACATAAGATGGCTCAATACAAAGGCATTTCAATTTTTTAGGCTTTTCCATTTTCTTCTATGTTTTTTTTCCAAAATGGAGTCAAAGTTGCAATGTCGACCATTCACACCAAATGATTAGCAATTTCAACTTTGGTGGTCCCAAGTTCATGCATCCCCAACATTAGAGCATAAAATGATTTTTGTCACTTTTAGGACAAAACTACATCACACTCGTAGTTCAAATTTGGGCAAGTCCTAATATTTGGTCAGTGGGCATCCTGTGTGGCCTACTTTTGATGAAAAATGCAAGGTACCAATTTAAAAATTATTTGAGGCACTTCCTTCATAAAAGAGTAATTTCTCGGACTTGGGAAATGGTAAACTATTATGTATTAAAGAAGATTCATAATTCCTATGGAAACATTGTTCATAATGGTAATACCCATAGTTATGCTAAATTTGGGCCTGCTATCATGGACTATGCCATGGATGTGGCCATGGCCATATGCCTTCAAATCCTTGCAAGTTTATACTAGATAGGGCATTTTGTGTATTTTTTTTTCAAAACCGTTGTATTGTAAATTTATGATTTTCCCACAAACTAGTGCACATAAGATGGATGCAATGGTGTTTCAAAATTTTAGGATTTTTTCCTTTCCTTTGTTTTTTTCCAAAATGGGGCCAACCTTGCAATGTTGACGATTCATATCAAAATTGCAACTTTCCTTGTCCGAAGTTCATGAACCACCAATATTAGAGCATAAATTCATTTATTTTTCAATTTTCAGAACCAAACTACATCACATTTTTAGTTCAAATTTTGGCAAGTCCTAATAATTCACTAGAAGTCCACTAAAAGGATGGAATATAGCAATAATACTCTACATTGCAAATTAAGGGAATGATAGTCTCCAACGTATCTATAATTTTGCTTGTTCCATGCTGTTATATTATCATTCTTGGATGTTTTACAATCATTTTATAGCAACTTTATTGAGGGAAATGTTCCCTAGAGGCAATAATAAAGTTGTTATTTATATTTCCTTATATCATGATAAATTTTTATTATTCATGCTAGAATTGTATTAACCGGAAACTTGATACATATGTGGATACATAGACAAAATACAGTGTCCCTAGTAAGCCTCTACTAGACTAGCTCGTTAATCAAAGATGGTTAAGTTTCCTAACCATAGACATGAGTTGTCATTTGATGAACGGGATCACATCATTAGGAGAATGATGTGATGGACAAGTCCCATCCGTTAACTTAGAATAATGATCGTTATGTTTTATTGCTATTGCTTTCTTCATGACTTATACATATTCCTTTGACTTGAGATTATGCAACTCCCGAATACCAGAGGAATACCTTGTGTGCTATTAAACGTCACAACATAACTGGGTGATTATAAAGATGCTCTACAGGTATCTCCAAAGGTGTTTGTTGGGTTGGCATAGATCGAGATTAGGATTTGTCACTCTGAGGTATCTCTGGGCCCTCTCGGTAATGCACATCATGGCAAGCCTTGCAAGCAATGTGACTAATGAGTTAATTACAGGATGATGCATTACAGAACGAGTAAAGAGACTTGCCGGTAACGAGATTGAACTAGGTATGAAGATACCGATGATCGAATCTCGGGCAAGTAACATACCGATGACAAAGGGAATGACGTATGTTGTCATTACGGTTTGACCGATAAAGATCTTCGTAGAATATGTAGGAACCAATTAGGTTCCGCTGTTGGTTATTGACCAGAGATTGTCTCGGTCATGTCTACATGGTTCTCGAACCCGTAGGGTCACACGCTTAACGTTCGATGACGATTTGTATTACGAGTTATGTGATTTGGTGACCGAATGTTGTTCACAGTCATGGATGAGATCACAGACATGACGAGGAGTCTCGAAATGGCCGAGAGGTAAAGATTGATATATTAGATGATAGTATTCAGACACCTGAAGTGTTTCTGAATGTATCAGGTACGTATCAGAGTATCGGGGGGGGGGGGTTACCGGAACCCCTCGGGGAAAAAATATGGGCCACAGGAGGGAGGCAAGCCAACCCACAAGGGGTGGTGCGCCCCCCCCCCAAGGGAGGAGTTTGAATTGGACAAGGGGAGGTGGCGGCGCTGAAGGAAATATGCCCTAGAGGCAATAATAAATTTATTATTTATTTCGTTATATCATGATATATTTTTATTATTCATGCTAGAATTGTATTAACCGGAAACATGATACATGTGTGAATACATAGAGAAACTTAATGTCACTAGTATGCCTCTACTTGACTAGCTCATTAATCAAAGATGGTTATGTTTCCTAACCATAGACATGAGTTGTCATTTGATTAACGGGATCACATCATTAGGAGAATGATGTGATTGACATGACCCATTCCGTTAGCTTAGCACTTGATCGTTTAGTATGTTGCTATTGCTTTCTTCATGACTTATACATGTTCCTACAACTATGAGATTATGCAACTCCCGTTTACCGGAGGAACACTTTGTGTGCTACCAAACGTCACGACGTAACTGGGTGATTATAAAGGAGCTCTACAGGTGTCTCCAAAGGTACATGTTGATTTGGCGTATTTCGAGATTAGGTTTTTTCACTCCGATTGTCGGAGAGGTATCTCTGGGCCCTCTCGGTAATGCACATCACTATAAGCCTTACAAGCAATGTAGCTAATGAGTTAGTTATGGAATGATGCATTACGTAACGAGTAAAGAGACTTGCCGGTAACGAGATTGAACTAGGTATTGGGATACCGATGATCGAATCTTGGGCGAGTAACATACCGATGACAAAGGGAACAACGTATGTTGTTATGCGGTTTTACCAATAAAGATCTTCGTAGAATATGTAGGAGCCAATATAAGCATCCAGGTTCCGCTATTGGTTATTGACTGGAAATGTTCTCGGTCATGTCTACATAGTTCTCGAACCCGTAGGGTCCGCACGCTTAAGGTTTCGATGACAGTTATATTATGAGTTTATGAGTTCTGATGTACCGAAGGTTGTTCGGAGTCCCAGATGTGATTTCAGACATGACGAGGAGTCTCGAAATGGTCGAGACATGAAGATTGATATATTGGAAGCCTATATTTGGATGTCGGAAGTGTTCCGGGTGAAATCGGGATTTTACCGGAGTACCGGGGGGTTACCGGAACCCCCCGGGGGCTTAATGGGCCTACATGGGCCTTAGTGGAAATAGAGGGCAGCAAGGGGAGTGTGGGGCGCGCCCGCCCAAGGCCCAAACCGAAATGGTTTAGGGGAAGGGGGGCCGGCCCCCTCTTTCCTTCTCCTCCTCTCCCTTTCCTCCCCCCTTCTCCTAGTCCAACAAGGAAGGAGGGAGTCCTACTCCAGGTGGGAGTAGGACTCCCCATGGCGCGCCCCCTCCTAGGCCGGCCGCCCCTCCCCCCTTGCTCCTTTACATACGGGGGTAGGGGGGCACCTCTAGACACATCAATTGATCTCTTGATCTCTTAGCCGTGTGCGGTGCCCCCCTCCACCATAGTCCTCCTCGATAATATTGTAGCGGTGCTTAGGCGAAGCCCTGCGACGGTAGAACATAAAGATCGTCACCACGCCGTCGTGCTGACGGAACTCTCCCTCGACACTCGGTTGGATCGGAGTTCGAGGGATGTCATCGAGCTGAACATGTGCTAGAACTCGGAGGTGCCATAGTTTCGGTGCTTGATCGGTCGGGCCGTGAAGACGTACGACTACATCAACCGCGTTGTTTTAATGCTTCCGCTTTCGGTCTACGAGGGTACGTGGAAAACACTCTCCCCTCTCATTGCTATGCCATGATCTTGCGTGTGCATCGGAATTTTTTTGAAATTACTACGTTCTCCAACAGGCGCCACCCTTTCCTTCTCCTCCTCTCTCTCCTTCCCCCTTTCCTCTTCCGGTAAAAGGAAAGGGGGGGAGAATTGGACTAGTAGCCCAAGTGGGACTCCTCGCCTAGGCCGGCCTCCTCCCCTCTCCCTCCTTTATATATGGGGCGAGGGGGGGGGTGTGTGGCTGATGTCTACTACACAACCTTCTTCTTGTAGACGTTGTTGGGCCTCCAAGTGCAGAGGTTTGTAGGACAGTAGAAAATTTCCCTCAAGTGGATGACCTAAGGTTTATCAATCCGTAGGAGGCGTAGGATGAAGATGGTCTCTCTCAAGCAACCCTGCAACCAAATAACAAAGAGTCTCTTGTGTCCCCAACACACCCAATACAATGGAAAATTGTATAGGTGCACTAGTTCGGCGAAGAGATGGTGATACAAGTGCAATATGGATGGTAGATATAGGTTTTTGTAATCTGAAATAATAAAAACAGCAAGGTAACTAATGAAAAAAGTGATTGTAAACGGTATTGCAATGATAGGAAACAAGGCATAGGGTTCATACTTTCACTAGTGCAAGTTCTCTCAACAATAATAACATAGATATATCATATAACAATCCCTCAACATGCAACAAAGAGTCACTCCAAAGCCACTAATAGCGGAGAACAAACGAAGAGATTATGGTAGGGTACGAAACCACCTCAAAGTTATTCTTTCGGATCGATCTATTCAAGAGTTCGTACTAGAATAACACCTTAAGACACAAATCAACCAAAAGCCTAATGTCACCTAGATACTCCATTGTCACCTCAAGTATTCGTGGGCATGATTATACGATATGCATCACACAATCTCAGATTCATCTATTCAACCAACACAAAGTACTTCAAAGAGTGCCCCAAAGTTTCTACCGGAGAGTCAAGACGAAAACGTGTGCCAACCCCTATGCATAGGTTCATGGGAGGAACCCGCAAGTTGATCACCAAAACATACATCAAGTGGATCACGTTATATCCCATTGTCACCACAGATAAGCACGACAAGACATACATCAAGTGTTCTCAAATCCTTAAAGACTCAATCCTACAAGACAACTTCAAAGGGAAAACTCAATTCATCACAAGAGAGTAGAGGGGGAGAAACATCATAAGATCCAACTTTAATAGCAAAGCTTGCGATACATCAAGATCGTGCCATAGAGAGAACATGAGAGAGAGAGAGAGATCAAACACATAGCTACTGGTACATACCCTCAGCCCCGAGGGTGAACTACTCCCTCCTCGTCATGGAGAGCGCCGGGATGATGAAGATGGCCACCGGTGAGGGATCCCCCCCCCCTCCGGCAGGGTGCCGGAATGGGCTCCCGAGAGGTTTTTGGTGGCTATAGAGGCTTGCGGCGGCGGAACTCCCGATCTATCTTCGTATTCGATGTTTTTAGGGTACATGGACTTATATAGGCGAAAGAAGTCGGTCGGGGGAGCCTCGAGGGGCCCAGGAGACAGGGGGCGCGCCTAGGGGGGTGGGCGCGCCCTCCTCTCTCCTGGCTTCCTCGAACCTTCCCTGGCTTGAACTCCAAGTCTCCCGGATCATATCCTTTCCGAAAATCACGCTCCCGGAGGTTTCATTCTGTTTGGACTCCATTTGATATTCCTTTGCTTCGAAATACTGATACAGGCAATAAAACAGCAATATGGGTTGGGCCTCCGGTTAATAGGTTAGTCCCAAAAGTAATATAAAAGTGTATAATAAAGCCCGTAATCATTCAAAACAGATAATAAAATAGCATGAATGCTTCATAAATTATGGATATGTTAGAGACGTATCAGCATCCCCAAGCTTAATTCCTGCTCGTCCTCGAGTAGGTAAATGATAAAAGAAAGAATTTATGAACTGTGAATGCTAGAAGGTGCACAAGTTTGATCAATGATAATTTCAATCACCTTTTCTAGCATGATTACATGTCATAACAGTAGTTCATCTCATAAAACTTCTCACGATCAAGTAACAAGCTATTCACATGTTAAAGCATAGACTTTAAACTTTCTTGAAAACTAGCAAACTTCATTCTTGGTCATCAAACAATTGCAATTCATCTTATTTTCAGGAAGGGTCTATGTCAGAGCTTTGATTTAACAAACTCCACATACTCAACTATCATATAGTCTTCTACAATTGCTAACACTCACACAATACTAATGGTTATGGAGTTTTAATCGGACACCGAGAAAGATAGGGGATTATAGTGTTGCCTCCCAACGTATTCGCCTTTGGGTGATGTCAACAATAATAGTTCATGCTAACTTACATCCAATTGGATATATATATCAGGATCTTTCCAACACGAGGTGCTTGCCAAAGGATAAAATGAAAAAGGGAAAGGTGAAGATCACCTTGACTCTTGCATAAAGTAAAAGACATAAAGTAAAAGATAGGCCCTTCGCAGAGGGAAGCAGAGGTTGTCATGCGCTTTTAGGGTTGGATGCACAAAATCTTAATGCGAAAGAACGTCACTTTATATTGCCACTTGTATATGGACCTTTATTATGCAGTCCGTCGCTTTTATTGCTTCCATAACAAGATCGTATAAAGCTTATTTTCTTCACAATAGATCATACATATTTAGAGAGCAATTATTATTGCTTGCACCGATGACAACTTAATTGAAGGATCTTACTCAATCCATAGGTAGGTATGGTGGACTCTCATGGCAAAACTGGGTTTAAGGATATTTGGAAGCACAAGCAGTATCTCTACTTGGTGCAAGGAATTTGGCTAGCATGAGGGGGAAAGGCAAGCTCAACATGTTTGAATGATCCATGATAATATACTTTAACTGAGATGTGAGAAAGCATAACCCATTACATTGTATTCCTTGTCCAACATCAAGTCTTTAGCATGTCATACTTAGTGAGTGCTCACAATTATAAAATATGTCTAAGATAATATATTTATATGTGAAATCTCTCTTCCTTCAATATTCTTTCATGAATTGTTCAAATGACCAATACAATGCTTGCTAACCTTCAATAAATTTACAACCTCTACTTCTTAGATGTGAAGTCATTACTCCCCATGGGATAAGCAAATGAGACATATAAAATTTCAGATTTATGACATTCAACTCATTCAAGCATTTACTCATAGGATATAAGTGAGGCACACGAGTAAATGACAAACTACTCCAAAAAGATAAAAGTGAAGATCAATGAGTAGCTAAATAATTATGTAACTATGTGAAGACTCTCTCTCATTAAAGAATATCAGATCTTGGTATTGTATTCAAACAGCAAGCAAGGCAAAATAAAATGACATTGCAAGGATAGCACAACTCATGTGAAGAAGCAAAAACTTAGGTTCAACCGATACTAACCGATAGTTGTTGAAGAAGAAAGGTGGGATGCCTTACGAGGCATCCCCAAGCTTAGATGCTTGATACTTCTTGAAATATTATCTTGGGGTGCCTTGGGCATCCCCAAGCTTGAGCTTTTGTGTCTCCTTAATTCCTCTCATATCATGGTTTCTCTATTTCTCAAAAGCTTCATCCACATAAAACTCAACAAGAACTCATGAGATAGGTTAGTTTAAACCAATGCAAAACCTTATAATTTTCTACTGTAAAAAATCACTAAAATGATTATTTAACATTGAATACTAAATGCCTCTGCATATTTAATACTCCTATCCTCAAATAGAATAATTAAACAAGCAAACATATGCAAACAATGCAAACATAACAGCAATCTGTCAAAACAGTACAGTCTATAAAGAATGCAAGAGTATGAATACTTATCTAACTCCAAAAATATGAGAAAAATACTACTGTGTATAAGATTTATCAGAGCTCATTATGCAAAAAGTTTCAACATTATACCATTCTCTGACTTTTCTAGGGAATTTTTGCAACAGCGGTAAACTTTCTGTTTTCAAACAGCAACATGTATACTAGCAAAATAAGCATGGTAAAGGCTATCCTTGACATTTTTATTGAAACTATAGATGCAAAACATTAATCTAAATAAAAACAAGCAAATACTAACAAAATAAAATGACGCTCCAAGCAAAACACATATCATGTGGTGAATAAAAATACAGCTCCAAGTAAAGTTACCGATGAACAAAGACGAAAGAGGGGATGCCATCTGGGGCATCCAAGCTTAGGCTCTTGGTTGTCCTTTAATATTACCTTCGGGTGCCTTGGGCATCCCCAAGCTTAGGATCTTGCCACTCCTTATTCCATAGTCCATCGAATCTTTACCCAAAACTTGAAAACTCCACAACACAAAACTCAACAGAAAACTCGTAAGCTCCGTTAGTATAAGAAAATAAAACCACCACTTAGGTACTGTAATGAACTCATTCTAAATTCATATAGGTGTAATATCTACTGTATTCCAACTTCTCTATGGTTCATACCCTCCGATACCACTCATAGATTCATCAAAATAAGCAAACAACACATGGAAAACAGAATCTGTCAAAAACAGAATAGTCTCTAGTAATCTGTATCAAACTTGCACTTCTGGAACTCCAAAAAGCCTACCGAATTAGGAAGTCCTAAGAACTTTGTGTACCAATCTAGAGAAAGAAGAATCAGATCAGAAGCACGTTCCTGTGAATTAACAAAACTAATTTACTGGGTGCAAAAGTTTCTGATTCTCAGCAGGATCAACACAACTATGACCGTAAGCTATCCTAAAGGTCTTACTTGGCACTTTATTGAAACAAAAGCTATAAAACATGATTACTACAGTATCATAATCATGTGAACACACAAGAAAAGTAAGGGTAAATGTTGGGTTGTCTCCCAACAAGCGCTTTTCTTTAATGCCTTTCTAGCTAGGCATGATGATGACAATGATGCTCACACATAAAAGATAAGAATTGAAACATAACGGGAGCATCATGAAGCATATGACTAGCACATTTAAGCCTAACCCACTTCCTATGCATAGGGATTTTGTGAGCAAACAACTTATGAGAACAATAATCAACTAGCATAGGAAGGTAAAACAAGCATAGCTTCAAGACTTTCAACACATAGAGAGGAAACTTGACATTATTGCAATTCCTACAAGCATATATTCCTCCATCGTAATAATTTTAAGTAGCATCATGAATGAATTCAACAATATAACCAGCACCTAAAGCATTCTTTTCATGATCTATAAGCATAGAAAATTTACTACTCTCCACATAAGCAAAATTCTTCTCATTCAGAATAGTGGGAGTATCATAAGAGACTTGAACACTAAAAATTGTTTCCACATTAAAAGAGTAATGTTCAGAAAAAGGGTAATCATAATCATGACAAGTTTTATCATCACTACTTTTTATAGCATAAGTTTCATCACAATAATCATCATAAGTAGCAACTTCGTTCTCATCATAATCGATTGAAACCTCTTCCAAGATAGTGGAATCATCACTAAATAGAGTTGACACTCTTCCAAATCCACTTTCATATTCATCACAATAAGATTCAACATTCTCCAAAATAGTGGGATCACTACTTCCTAAAGTTGACACTCTTCCAAACCCACTTTCATCAATATAATCATCATAGGTAAGAGGCATGCTATCATCATAACAACTTTGCATATCAAAACTTGGGAGGCAAAAAATATCATCTTAATTAAACGTAGCATCCCCAAGCTTGGGACAAACATTAATTTCAGCAAATATATTCTCAAATATGTCATCCTCATCAAACATAGCTTCCCCAAGCTTGGTCCTTTTCATATCATAAGCATAATCACTCTCATCATTAATAGTATGGATAACACCAATAGTATAGCAATTATCATCATCACAATGAGTAGTAGGAGCAACATCATTCGAGAGAGATACCTTTTTACCTTTGTTGCTCCTTATTTTCCTTTTCACATTATGTGTAGGTTCAACCTTCTTCTTTGAGCTCCTTATAGATGAGATTGGTTGAATAGAAAGCTCCTCCTCGTTACCTGATTCATCATAAGAAATAATAGGAGGATATTGGGAAGTATCTTCCCTTTCATTAGTATTCTCATAATCTTCTATTTGCTTTCTTTTCTTTAAGTAATTGGCAATATAAGGATTTTCAATGCAATTCACCGCACAATACATATAAATCTTCTCTAGATCAAAATCAAGAAACCTATCAAGATTAAATTTTGGAATACCCTCAGTTATACGTTTCATTTATTCATACCCCAAAAGAAGACTAAGCTCTTTATGATGCCCAAGGGTAATCAAGCAATCACAATTTTTGGACACGATTCAATCATGAAACAATTTGCATTGGAGATTTAAATGACCATGTTTGTCGGGGGGATGTACCCCGGGCAGGCAACGGAACCCGGATCCTCTTCAAAAAAACAATGGGGCCCGCATCACCCCGCTAGCCGGCACGCGCTTGGCCGGGTCGCTCGACCCGGCAGGGACCGCGACCCGGCCAAACTCTTCGACACGGCAAGGTACATCAACCCGGCCACAGCAACTGGCGCAAGGCAACTCGACCTGGCACCACCCGTGGCGTCCACGGCAACCCAGCCACGGGTCAGCTCCCGTCCCATCCAGGCCGTACGATGGGATGAGACCCGAACCACCGATGACCAAGGCAACAATGTTTCCACCATGCGTGTGGTAAGACGGGGCGCAACAACAGTGCCCCTCACCTACCCACTGACCAAGGCTGGCATGGCTACAGTGCTCCCGCCCTCACCGCTGACGACAGCAAGCGGCGGCCTGACGGAGAGCACTGTACACGACTCGACTCGGCCATGCCCTGACGATCGACAAGACAAAGTTCCCCTAGGCATGCGGGGCCCGCACCAAGGGGAACCCGACGAACCACAAGCCCGCAAGCGGGACCCATCTCGGAGTCCCGGGCACCGACTATACGGACCTACCGACTCGGCATATTACCATGGTAACCCTGGGTGGTTTGATCTATAAAACTCCCCAGGAACCCACGCCCACAGAGGCATACGATCAGATAGCAGATCATCATCTAGGCATCGCACCATTACAAAGGCAAGCAAGAGACACATACGAGAGAGAAGCAAGTAAGCATAGGACTAGCCACCAGATAGCAACGCCGGGGAGAAGGAGCAGCCCAAGCCTTGGCCAGCTTCCTTCCTCCTCCATACAGCTCTAGGAGCAACATTGTACTATCGATCATCCAACCAAACTCGGAAGGACTAGGGGTGTTATCTCTCCGGAGAGCCCCGAAACTGGGTATGTCCGGCGTCCCACGCCCGCGCATGCCAACCTCGCCTCTGGAGCCCACCAGCACCCTCGAGCCTCCTCCTCTCTTTAGCCATCCCTTGGCATCTGCCGTGCGCCCACCACGACAGTTGGCGCCCACCGTGGGGCAGCTCGAGGAGCTGGACGGGAGCATGCTTCAGACGGGGCCCTTCTCCTACACCGACGAGTCCATCGCGCTGGCGGACGATGTCGTCGGCGCACTCACCACCTCCTTCGCCGCGCTCTGCATCTCCGATGCGTTCGCGGCCAACGAGTACCCCAGCGAGGTGCTCAGCTACTCCGACTCTCCCCTTTCCCTCGGCGGCGGCATTGCCGTCGGGGGGATGGACATCCACATGGAGGTTTACGCCACGGGCGATGGCGCCTCTTCCTCATCGAGCAAAACGAGGAAGGCCGCGGAGGCCAGGGCCACCGCGGAACGGACCGAGCCATCCGACCCGCTGCGCGCTGCGATGCAGAGCATCCGCATCCCCATCGGCACCGACGTCGACGCCACCAACATCGCTGAAGCCCGAACCCAGCTCGAGGATAGGCGCTAACAGATGCTGGACCTGTTCGAGACACTGGCCGCCACCAGGCGCCGCCTGGAGGCCGCTCAGATGGAGCACGACGCTGCTCATGGAGTTACGCCCGCCACGGCCGAGCCAAGCCGTGTCGCCGACGCGTGCACCCGGGGAGGAGCGATCGGCCGAGCCTTCGGCGCCGTTTGGACCGTCTACGAAACCCCAGTGAAGAACATGCACGCTACGGAGGCATGCGCGGTCGGCCTCGACCAACTCGTGGGCGAGGAGCTCAAGGAGCACATCGGGCGGATGCGCGAGCTCCTTCATGCCGCCAACACCCACCAGGATCGCTTCAACCAGCTCGCCAAGCCGGCGGGATCCGGCTCCGCCCGCCTTGGCGGACCCGACGAACTTCTGCACACGGCTTCCTCGCCACCCGACGAGGGGCACTCCGGCCGAGACCGGACTCGACGCAACCCGGCCGCCACCACCGCCAACGCTCTGGGCAATGAGCCCGCCCAGAGACCTAGTGCAGACCCGACAAGCTTGGCCGGCGTTCGGCTCCAACCGACCCGGCCCCTCGGGGCCTAGCCGCCAGTCGACTCGGCCCGCGCGCCATCAACGATGCTGACTCGCGCCACCGCCTCGATCAGCTCGCTCACTCCCTGGAGGTGGAGGAGAGCGGTGCCATCGGGCCGGCGTGCTTCGGCCCACGCATCTGGGAGGAGCCCTTTCCGAAAGGGCTCGTGCTCCCCCGCGACACCCCCAAATACAATTGGACCGTGAAGCCAGAAGACTGGCTCACCGACTACACCACGGACATTGGCATCACCGGTGCCAATCATCGTCTAGCCGTGCGCTATGCACCGCTCATGCTCCAGGGGTCGTCCCGCGTGTGGTTGAACAGTGTGCCAATGGGCAGCATCAACGCGTGGGTCGATTTCGAGGAGGCCTTTATCCGCAACTTCACGGGGACCTACAAGCGGCCCGGTCGCCCTAGCCAACTCGCCATGTGCGTGCAGGGGCCGATGGAGACGGGTCGCGAGTACCTCGCACGCTGGACCGAGCCCCGAAACAGCTGCGAAGGCGTCCATGAAGTCCAGGCGATCCAGTACTTCGTCAGCGGGTGCCGAGACGGCACCCTCCTCAAGCACAAACTCTTGCGCTCCGAGCCGGCCACCATGGCCGCGCTCATGGTGACGGCGAACAAGTACGCCAACGCCGATTCCGCCATGAAGATCCAGGTGGCGCTGGACGAAGCCGGCAAAGCAAAGCCGGTTCCACCTTCGAAGCCGGCCGGCGAAAGCAGCCGACAGCAGCATCACCAGAACAACAAGCGCAAGGCCGACCAACCGGCACAGCGTCACGTCAACCGGCTCATCGCGGTCGTCGAGCCCACGGCGGACCCGGCAGCGAAGCGCCGGCAGACCGGTAAGATGGCATGGCAACCCGCCATGAGTTTAGAAGAAATGCTCGACGCCCCATGCAAGCACCACAACGGCGCAAGGCCCTCCACGCACACGCTTCGACAGTGCGCCATCACCAAGCGCATCATGAGGGGAGACGTTCTGCCTCCTCCGGCTCCGGCTCCAGCTCCAGGCACAGGGCAGCCGCCTCCGCCTCCACCGCCGCCTCCCGCCGGCGGCGCGATGCAGAACGACACCTACCTGGACCAGAACGCGGCCTACGTCGTCTTCACCAGCCCCGGCGACGACAAGCACAACGAGCGCCTTCTTCGGCAGGAGGTGAACACTATCGTCCCGGCCAAGCCGGATTTCATGCACTGGTCGGATCGCCCGATCACCTGGACCGGTGAGGATCATCCGGCGGTCATGCCGAGTCCAGGTGGATACGCCATCGTCCTCAACCCCACCATCATCGCGCGGCGCACATGCAAGTTCTCTCGAGTCCTCATCAATGGCGACAGCAGCATCAACATCCTCTACCGCGACACAATGACCAAGCTCGGCCTCAAGGCCAAGGATCTAGAGCCGACCCGGACAGTCTTCCACGGCATCGTGCCCGGCCTTTCCTGCTCGCCCATTGGCCGGGTCCGACTCGATGTCCTGTTCGGCGACAACAACCACTTCCAGCACGAACCGATCTGGTTCGAGGTGGTGGACCTGTCCAGCGCATATCATGCTTTGCTGGGCCGACCTCATTACCATCACCGACGACTACGGCAAGTCCCTAGAGTGCGCCCGAGATGGCGCCAAGCTAGCTGAGTCGCTGGTCATTGCCGACGAGCGGCGCCAGCTCGACCGGATCGTTGCCCTGGCAGGCGAGGCCTCCGATGCGTCGATCCCGACCTCAGACCCGGCCGACGAGGCTGCCTTCAAGCCCTCCAAGGAGACCAAGAAAGTGAAGCTCAACCCTGAAGACCCAAGCTGCAGCAAGTACGTGGTCGTAGGCGCCCGCCTCGACAGCAAATAGGAAGGCAAGCTTGTCGACTTCCTCCTTGAGAATCGGGATATCTTCACATGGACCCCCAAGGACATGCCAGGTATCCCGAGGAAGTACGCCGAGCACAAACTTCACGTCCGCAAGGACGCCAAGCCTGTCCGACAACCCCTACGACGATTTTTCGAAGAGAAGAGAAGAACCATTGGTGAAGAGGTCGCTAATCTTTTGGCGGCCGGCTTCATAATGGAAGTGTTTCCCCCCGAGTGGCTGGCCAACCCAGTCCTCATCCTGAAGAAGAACAAGACCTGGCGCATGTGTATCGACTACACCAGCCTCAACAAGGCCTGTCCCAAGGATCCATTCGCTCTCCCGCGGATCGACCAAGTCATCGACTCGACCTCCGGGTGCGAGCTCATGTCCTTCCTGGACGCTTACTACGGCTACCACCAGATCAAGCTGGACCCGGCCGATGCCCTGAAGACTTCCTTCATCACGCCCTTTGGGGCGTACTGCTACATCACCATGTCGTTCGGATTGAAGAACACCGGCGCCACCTTCCAACGCTGCATGCAGAAATGCATGCTGCCGTAACTCGGCCGCAACATTCACGTGTACGTAGACGACATCGTGGTGAAGACCAAGCAGCACCTCACGCTCCTTGACGATTTGAAGGAAACATTTGCCAACCTCCGCGAATACAAGGTCAAGCTCAACCCGGAAAAGTGCGTTCTGGCCGGCCAGAAAGCTACTCGGCTTCCTCGTCTCGGAACGCGGCAATGAGGCGAACCCGGAGAAGATCAAGGCCATCGAGCGCATGCGCAAGCTGGCTCGGCTGCACGACGTCCAGATGTTCACCGGGTGCTTAGCCTTGGTCAGCCGGTTCCTAAGCCGGCTGGGCGAGAGGGCGCTCCCCCTATACCAGCTGATGAAGAAGACAAGCCCGTTCGAGTGGAACGGCAAGGCAGACGAGGCCTTCCAAGACCTCAAGCGCATGCTCTCCACCGCACCAGTCCTGGCTGTGCCGACCGACAAGGAGCCGCTATTGCTCTACATAGCCGCGACTCACGGGCGGTCAACACGGTGCTGGTGGTCGAGCGACCAGAGAAGGGCAAGATCCAAGCCATCCAACGGCCAGTCTACTACCTGAGCAAGGTGCTCTCCATTTCCAAGCAGAACTACCTGCATTACCATAAGATGTGTTACGGCGTGTACCTCACCGCCAAGAAGCTGAAGCAGTACTTCCAAGAGCACGTTGTCACCGTCGTCAGCACGGCGCCTATCGGAGAAATCATCGGGTGCTAGGACGCCTCTGGCCGGGTCGCCAAGTGGGTGATCCAGCTAGCCGGCCACACCATCCTCTACGAGCCCCGCACGACGATCAAGTCTCAGGCCCTAGCCGATTTCCTTGTCGACAGGACCGAGACCCAGTACTTGCCGCCGTCTCCCGACTCGATGCATTGGCGCATGCACTTCGACAGGTCCAAGATGCGACTCGGCTTAGGGGCCGGCATCGTACTGTCATCTCTGAAGGGCGACCGGCTCCGCTACGCGCTCCAGATCCACTTCGCCGCCTCCAACAACGTGCCCGAGTATGAAGCCCCTGTGCACGACCTTTGGCTTGCCAAGGAACTCGGCATCCGGCGCATCTTGTGCTACGGCGACTCGGACCTGGTGGTGCAGTAGTGTTCCGGCGAATGGGACTGTCACGACCGGTTTTCCGGGTAATAAATTTCCAGAAAAGACCGTCGTGCTCATCAGCCCCAGGATTATTGTTAGCTGATGAGGCTCCAACTTGATATAGAAATTCCAAGCAAAATACAAAATATGTAGTACAAGACCATTCTGGCCAGTGAGTACAACAAATGGTTTCTAGTGGTTGATGGCGGAAGCGGGTTGTGAAACATCAGTGTCTATGGGACTCCATTTCCCACGGGAACAGCTGACCAGGATAATTCCTATCTTCGCGAGCCTGCTATCTCCATTGAGTGGGTTCCGGGGATGGCATCGCGTCGCTCCTCTCCGTGCAAGAAAATCTGGCCAAGACAATAGCCAGGGACAAGCCAGTGAGTACTTTGAATGTACTCGCAAACATTATGAACACAGGTATAATATAACCATGATGTGCTAAAAATATTATAAGCTCATGACGTCAGTCACAATGAAACTCAGATGCGTGCAAGCAAGTTATTTATAAAAATGCAATAACATGGTAGTATAAAAATTTATGAAACAAATAGCAAGCAATGCCACAGTCGGGCGTCTGAGCGACACCACATAAAGGGCTTTAAAAGAAATGCCACAGTCGGGCGTCTGAGCGACACCACATAAAGGGCTTTAAAAGAAATGCCACAGTCGGGCGTCTGAGCGACACCATATAAAGGGCTTTAAAAGAAATGCCACAGTCGGGCGTCTGAGCGACACCACATAAAGGGCTTTAAAAGAAATAATCATAATGAATATCCCGGAGGTAGAACCATCCCAGAGATACTTGGTAATAACAATAATATCACGGGTTAGTCAACAATAATAATAATCATAGATATCACAAGTCACGAGTAGTAATTCCATTTCTGGTTAACCGTTTCACCTCCGAAGACCGACACTAAGACCGATACCTGACCCATCCCAGACTGTAATCCTTAACCATGGACACGGCTATTCGAATAGGTTTAATATCTCTGCAGAGAGTGTACTCTTTACCCACGAGTAACGGATTCCTTTAGTCCATCGGACTAATTCCGTCTACGGTCTTTTAATTGAAACACACCTGACTTGCACACACCAGCTTTCACTCGTGTCTGGAATCACCCATGACACCTGTTAAGCAAAACTCTAAGTGGGGAGGCTACAACCTCGCGTAGCATGGGATCAAATTTCTATCGCGCGCTCTAAGGGGTGCCCCCCTCTCGGTCCCAACCGGATACACCCATGCCCCCGGACCAGGTGGCATGCCTACCGGCTACAACCGGTATCTTCCACCATGGCCTCTCTGTACGGTGTGTGCCAAGACAAGGGTTAACAACTTACTGAACCATACCCCACCTACGGTAGGGACCAGTGGCAGTACGAAAACAAGTATGGGGGTTACCGGAACAAGACTCGATCTATGGCCGACTCAGGAGGCTTATGAGTTCCCTGCATGACATGTATAACAAATATATTTCAACCGAAGAAATCACCACTCAATGTACCTTACCATGCCATACCGGACATAACCGTCCCGACGGGGACCGGCGACAAGCTCACGCCTACCCAAGGCCGAGGCTTTCCCGGATTCCTTTCCGGCATGCATGCAAGGCACATGAGGAGGATTACCATCACAATAATATTCATTTCCAACAGCAAGGAAATCACTGATATGCTTCCATGCAAATGATCATGTCACATGAAATAACAAGTCCTCCGAAGTAAGGTGGTGTTATAAACGTGTCAAATAACACACCAAAAACATTATGCCAGGGTTCAGAATGCTTGCCTTCATGGTGTGGAGAGGTGGGGGTGCTCTCCAAAATTTTTGAAAGCTTCTTTCTCTCCCAAAAATCCTATTTTCAAGAATATGCAAATAACACCTATTTCAAAAACAGTACAAAAAAGTTGTTTGGAAAATATTCAAATAAATCTTAAAATAAACTAGACAATATTTGAGAGATGTAGGAAAAAGAATTAATTCATTTGGAGTTATATTTAAAAAGTTATAGCCAGTCAAAGTTCTGGTCAAATCTGTTATTTAAATTAAAACAGAAAAGAAAACGTTTCGGAGGGGAATACGCTTTCGGAGCGGGGAAAACGTACTAGGCGGATTACGTCTTCACTTAATCCCACGTGGACAGGCACGGGGTCGCTGACAGTGGGTCCAGGGGGCCCACTAGTCAGGTTTGACTAGTCTCTTTCCCTCTCCTTCCTCTGTCCCGAGCGGAGGCGGAGCTCCGGCGATTGTCGCCGGCGACTGGCGGCTCCTCGCGGGGCCCTGAGGGCGGGGATGGATCCGCCACTCCAGTGCGGTCCTCCCGGTGGTCGCAGGGTAGCTGGAGGTGGAGGGAGCTGCCGGCGGCGAGCTCCGCGGCGGAGGAAAGCTTCGGTGGCGAAGTGACATTGTGGCGGCGATGGTTCCCGATCAAAATCAAGTAGTGGGAAAGGTTCATGGGAGGATGAGGAAGTTCCTGGCGAAGAGAACGGAGAGGGGGAGGTACTGGAGGTGCCGGATTGGCCGGGGCGGTGGCGGCGGCCGGAGTTGCCGGAGATGAGGAAGGAGGCCTCCCCGGGTCGAATGCGAGGCAGGGGAGCGCCATGGGGGTAGCATAAGGTCGCCTGCGTGCTCGGGGAAGCTCGGGGGGTCCATTTATAGCGCGCCAAGGTCGGTTCCGCGGCGGTGGGGATAAGCTCTCCGGCGAACCGTCTCTCTGTAGCTAGGGCGACGTGGCGGCGACGAACGCTAGCGGACACCCGTGTGGATGAGCTCGGGCTGTGCCGGGGCCAGGTGGCGAGCCGGGGTGGCTTGGGCGGCGCTGAATGGAGCAGGGGCTGTCGGCGGCGGCGGCGGCTAGCTCTTGGCCTGCCGGGCGTGGCGGGGGCTGCTTGGCGCGTTGCGGTGAGAAGGGTAGCGCGTGGCGAGGTGCTGCAGAGCGAGCCAAAACCGTGGGGGCCAGCGTGTCGGCTCGTGTGCGCGGCTGCAATATGCGCGCTCTGGGCGTGCCCAGAGCACGCCGACCATCTGTTCGGCGAAATGCCCTGGCCTGCTAGATGGCTTGGTTGGAGCTGAGGATTAGCAGTTCTAGGCTATGGCTTGCAAGGGGATCAGTAGACAAGCTGGTTTGGTCAGGAGATCAGGTTCACAGTGCAAACCAAAAATTCATGCCAAAACAGATCATGCCCATATGGTGTTTGACAAAATGCTAAGGGCACTTAGGCATTTCTTGGAGTGGCCAAAATCTCCAAATCAGTGTCTCTGTGGATGAAAGAGAGGGTGGTGATGTTAGTTGGTGAAATGCACAAACTTGTTAGTGCAAGTCTAGCAGAATTTCAATTCTGGACAGGAAATAAATGGCATTATTTCATGAACCAAAATTAATCCAATGGGTGCATGCTCCTGGACTTAAGGGTTTGGCAAGGGGGACTACCAGTAGAAAAAGTAATCATGGATATAGGAGCAATTAAAATGGTGGTTGCTGTACAAATCATCAAGTTGGTCCAGAATGGAAATGAGGTTGATTCACTCAATATTTTCAAAGAACAACCCTGGATTTTTGCACAAAATGGAATAATATGCTCCTACTGACCTCCCCTAATTTTGGTAGAAGTTTTAAAGAAATATATAAAAGGGTTGTAGTGCAAAATGCACTCTGGACCAGAGAAGAAAAACTGAGTGTAGGGCTCAAAATATTTCATGAATGAAATATATTTTTGCATAAAAGTGATTTAAAAACATCACATGACATCTCCAAATTTTTGTGGAAATTTTAAGTGAATCTATCAAATGGTTGTAGTTCAAATATGGCCATATAACCTTGAAAAACTATTTTCAAGAAGGTAAAGATCAAGCAATTAACTTAGTTAATTAGTTATACTGATAAAAGGAAAGTTTTTCTTGAGAGGTTAAACAAGTCCAAAAACATATTTGAAAAGTTTTCTCTTTGGGAAAAACTCATCATAACAGGGAAGGAAATGATTTAAAAAAAATCAAAATGGAGCTCAGAAATCCAAAGTTTTAATTCCTAGCAAAATTTTAATTTAATAAAACAAGGCCAAATTTTTGGGGTGTCACAATACTATCCCCCTTAAGAAAAATCTCGTCCTCGAGATTTGGTAAGAGCCGTTGTGAAAAACAAATACTCCATATGCGATCGAGCGGTTGTGAGACTGCTGCCATGGTGCTGTGTGAAATTAATTAATCCGCGTCGTGAAGTGGCAGGTGTAGCAATTTAGGAAAAAGAAGTCTCACTCCAGGATTTTGCGAGGGAAAAACAGTTAATTTTTAGGAGCATAATCCACAACAAAAACTACACACATTAGTAGAAGCCAAATAATTGACTCGTCGTACAAACTCGGGGTATCACGCATAAGTCACACACATAAATAAATGTTGCAAGGAACAAATACAATAGCGACGTCTAAAATGAAAATGGTAACTGGGTGGGGTCCTGATAAAATGTCTCTGGTAAAGGGATACACTCCTCTTCTATCGGAGGAAGTGGATTGACCAGTCGATGTATGCGTCTCTCCGGGTCGGGTCTCAGTGGTCTGCCGATGGCAATCTGAGGATTTAAATCTGCGAGGCTCTGGAGATAATCCATCACTCGCTGGTTCAAATGCTCTTGAGCAATGATGTACTGGATAAGGTTGGCCAGAACTGGGTCTCTCTCAATACGTCCACCGGGAAAAGATGTTACTTCTCCGGGTGCTGCACGACTCGGAAAGTAATAATATCCTCGTTCGCGGGCATAGGGTACTGCGGATCGAAGACGAGCAATCGCTTCTTTCGCAGCAGCTTCTATGGCCAGGTGTGGGGTTGGCATAGATTTCCCCACGAAGGAAACTTCTATTGGATCTTGGTTGGGGTCTACAGGAGGAATGTGTACTGCTGCCCAATATTCCGAGGTGGATGGGGTGATCCTCGATTTGAACAGCTCGTACTGAGGTGGCTGGGTAGAACCCATGGTACTGCGGGTAAAATCCCACAATATTTTGACAAAGCTACCTGGGGTTGCATCTGGGGTTCTCAGATGAATGCTGGGGCTCGGCATGACAGGAAAAAGTGTGAGTGTGGTGCACAAGGTGAGGGTTGTTGGGTAAGGTCACAAGGTGGTCTTTATATAGCAATGGAGCCGGGTCGTTTTACCGTGGTGAAAGGTAATAAATTTGCCAGCTTAGCTCCAAAGGTCAGGTCAGTGTCGGAGATACACATATCTCATAAAGAGACGTTTTACTGTGGTTGTCGTCGGGTTGGTTTTGGTAGTCGTGCCCGGAAAATATGCAGCTATGCGCTGACCAAAAATGCAAGGCTACTATTAAAGCAGAGGCACAAAGACAGGCTGCGTTAAAATACGCGGTCGCATGATTACAAAGCGAGGATACATTGAAACTTGGTGCTACTCATACGGCTTAGTCTACCTCGTTCATGTCTAAACGGGCGTGCCTGGTGGATGTCGAGGCTTCTCCACGTGTCTCACTGCCGGGATTAGTCGGAGATGGCGGGGGAACTGCAGGGTCGGGGTAGTGATGATGACCATCGCGGGGATTGTTGGCCACAACTCCGTTGGAGTGTGCTCCCAAAATGCGACGAAGCACCTCTGGGGTTATCGCAGCACCTTGGCCGATGGCTGGGGCAGATCTTGGGGTCTCGATCGGTTGTCCAAACAACACGACTGGGTTGTCGGCGTTGGGCTCGTTTTCTCCTCTCGCCGGGGCTCGACGAACCAGCTCTCCACGAGCTGCAATTAAATCAATAGTGATCTGGTCGAACAGTGCCTCTAGTGCACTTACATAGCGCACTAGGTGCAACAATGCGGGGTCCGTCTCGTGATCTCCGTTGGCAACTTGGGGTGGTCTACCATACCCTTCACGTCTGGGGTAGTAGTGGAACGAGCGACAGTTAACTCTGGGCGACAAGTGCCTGAGATGAACTATAGACTCTCGAGCGACTAGCTGGATGGCTTGTGGCTCAAAGGAAGTTGTCCTTCCAGTGAACCTGTAGGGGCGCTCGGGTGCTAGACCCCTACCGTAGATGTGCACAGTGGCCCAGAATTGACGGTCTTCACCGCTCATGGGTCCTTGATACACAACATATTCTGGTGGCTCCTCTAACGCGTAGGCACGACAGGTGAGGTTTGCGAGGATGGTCACAAAACCTCCAAGGTTGGTTGCTGTGGTTTCGTTGTGCACTATAGGTCCAGGCATTGTGGCTCGGTTTGGGGTAGCGACTGTGTGTGCTGGTTTGGGGCTAGCGCGCCCTTTTTATAAGAAAAAGGGGACGAAGTCTTCCTTCGCACGCTTGCGAGAAAGGACTATTTAGGGGCCAGTCACTGGCGCATGAGTGATAGGTTAGGTTGATAGGTTGGGCACCGACTGCCAAAAAGGTGTTGGGTCACTGTGTGGCTATCTTGCACGAGAAGCTTGGCTGGGGTTTGGCTAAGGTCTAGTGGGTTGGTTTGCCTAAGTTTATTGACCTGGCTAAGATAGGATTAGCCAATGGCAGCCTGGCTCTGATACCAAGTCTGTCACGACCGGTTTTCCGGGTAATAAATTTCCAGAAAAGACCGTCGTGCTCATCAGCCCCAGGATTACTGTTAGCTGATGAGGCTCCAACTTGATATAGAAATTCCAAGAAAAATACAAAATATGTAGTACAAGACCATTCTGGCCAGTGAGTACAACAAATGGTTTCTAGTGGTTGATGGCGGAAGCGGGTTGTGAAACATCAGTGTCTATGGGACTCCATTTCCCACGGGAACAGCTGACCAGGATAATTCCTATCTTCGCGAGGCTGCTATCTCCATTGAGTGGGTTCCGGGGATGGCATCGCGTCGCTCCTCTCCGTGCAAGAAAATCTGGCCAAGACAATAGCCAGGGACAAGCCAGTGAGTACTTTGAATGTACTCGCAAACATTATGAACACAGGTATAATATAAACATGATGTGCTAAAAATATTATAAGCTCATGACGTCAGTCACAATGAAACTCAGATGCGTGCAAGCAAGTTATTTATAAAAATGCAATAACATGGTAGTATAAAAATTTATGAAACAAATAGCAAGCAATGCCACAGTCGGGCGTCTGAGCGACACCACATAAAGGGCTTTAAAAGAAATGCCACAGTCGGGCGTCTGAGCGACACCACATAAAGGGCTTTAAAAGAAATGCCACAGTCGGGCGTCTGAGCGACACCACATAAAGGGCTTTAAAAGAAATGCCACAGTCGGGCGTCTGAGCGACACCACATAAAGGGCTTTAAAAGAAATAATCATAATGAATATCCCGGAGGTAGAACCATCCCAGAGATACTTGGTAATAACAATAATATCACGGGTTAGTCAACAATAATAATAATCATAGATATCACAAGTCACGAGTAGTAATTCCATTTCTGGTTAACCGTTTCACCTCCGAAGACCGACACTAAGACCGATACCTGACCCATCCCAGACTGTAATCCTTAACCATGGACACGGCTATTCGAATAGGTTTAATATCTCTGCAGAGAGTGTACTCTTTACCCACGAGTAACGGATTCCTTTAGTCCATCGGACTAATTCCGTCTACGGTCTTTTAATTGAAACACACCTGACTTGCACACACCAGCTTTCACTCGTGTCTGGAATCACCCATGACACCTGTTAAGCAAAACTCTAAGTGGGGAGGCTACAACCTCGCGTAGCATGGGATCAAATTTCTATCGCGCGCTCTAAGGGGTGCCCCCCTCTCGGTCCCAACCGGATACACCCATGCCCCCGGACCAGGTGGCACGCCTACCGGCTACAACCGGTATCTTCCACCATGGCCTCTCTATACGGTGTGTGCCAAGACAAGGGTTAACAACTTACTGAACCATACCCCACCTATGGTAGGGACTAGTGGCAGTACGAAAACAAGTATGGGGGTTACCGGAACAAGACTCGATCTATGGCCGACTCAGGAGTCTTATGAGTTCCCTGCATGACATGTATAAAAAATATATTTCAACCGAAGAAATCACCACTCAATGTACCTTACCATGCCATACCGGACATAACCGTCCCGACGGGGACCGGCGACAAGCTCACGCCTACCCAAGGCCGAGGCTTTCCCGGATTTCCTTTCCGGCATGCATGCAAGGCACATGAGGAGGATTACCATCACAATAATATTCATTTCCAACAGCAAGGAAATCACTGATATGCTTCCATGCAAATGATCATGTCACATGAAATAACAAGTCCTCCGAAGTAAGGTGGTGTTATAAACATGTGAAATAACACACCAAAAACATTATGCCAGGGTTCAGAATGCTTGCCTTCATGGTGTGGAGAGGTGGGGGTGCTTTCCAAAATTTTTGAAAGCTTCTTTCTCTCCCAAAAATCCTATTTTCAAGAATATGCAAATAACACCTATTTCAAAAACAGTACAAAAAAGTTGTTTGGAAAATATTCAAATAAATCTTAAAATAAACTAGACAATATTTGAGAGATGTAGGAAAAAGAATTAATTCATTTGGAGTTATATTTAAAAAGTTATAGCCAGTCAAAGTTCTGGTCAAATCTGTTATTTAAATTAAAACAGAAAAGAAAACGTTTCGGAGGGGAATACGCTTTCGGAGCGGGGAAAACGTACTAGGCGGATTACGTCTTCACTTAATCCCACGTGGACAGGCACGGGGTCGCTGACAGTGGGTCCAGGGGGCCCACTAGTCAGGTTTGACTAGTCTCTTTCCCTCTCCTTCCTCTGTCCCGAGCGGAGGCGGAGCTCCGGCGATTGTCGCCGGCGACTGGCGGCTCCTCGCGGGGCCCTGAGGGCGGGGATGGATCCGCCACTCCAGTGCGGTCCTCCCGGTGGTCGCAGGGTAGCTGGAGGTGGAGGGAGCTGCCGGCGGCGAGCTCCGCAGCGGAGGAAAGCTTCGGTGGCGAAGTGACATTGTGGCGGCGATGGTTCCCGATCAAAATCAAGTAGTGGGAAAGGTTCATGGGAGGATGAGGAAGTTCCTGGCGAAGAGAACGGAGAGGGGGAGGTACTGGAGGTGCCGGATTGGCCGGGGCGATGGCGGCGGCCGGAGTTGCCGGAGATGAGGAAGGAGGCCTCCCCGGGTCGAATGCGAGGCAGGGGAGCGCCATGGGGGTAGCATAAGGTCGCCTGCGTGCTCGGGGAAGCTCGGAGGGTCCATTTATAGCGCGCCAAGGTCGGTTCCGCGGCGGTGGGGATAAGCTCTCCGGCGAACCGTATCTCTGTAGCTAGGGCGGCGTGGCGGCGACGAACGCTAGCGGACACCCGTGTGGATGAGCTCGGGCTGTGCCGGGGCCAGGTGGCGAGCTGGGGTGGCTTGGGCTGCGCTGAATGGAGCAGGGGCTGTCGGCGGCGGCGGCGGCTAGCTCTTGGCCTGCCGGGCGTGGCGGGGGCTGCTTGGCGCGTTGCGGTGAGAAGGGTAGCGCGTGGCGAGGTGCTGCAGAGCGAGCCAAAACCGTGGGGGCCAGCGTGTCGGCTCGTGTGCGCGGCTGCAATATGCGCGCTCTGGGCGTGCCCAGAGCACGCCGACCATCTGTTCGGCGAAATGCCCTGGCCTACTAGATGGCTTGGTTGGAGCTGAGGATTAGCAGTTCTAGGCTATGGCTTGCAAGGGGATCAGTAGACAAGCTGGTTTGGTCAGGAGATCAGGTTCACAGTGCAAACCAAAAATTCATGCCAAAACAGATCATGCCCATATGGTGTTTGAAAAAATGCTAAGGGCACTTAGGCATTTCTTGGAGTGGCCAAAATCTCCAAATCAGTGTCTCTGTGGATGAAAGAGAGGGTGGTGATGTTAGTTGGTGAAATGCACAAACTTGTTAGTGCAAGTCTAGCAGAATTTCAATTCTGGACAGGAAATAAATGGCATTATTTCATGAACCAAAATTAATCCAATGGGTGCATGCTCCTGGACTTAAGGGTTTGGCAAGGGGGACTACCAGTAGAAAAAGTAATCATGGATATAGGAGCAATTAAAATGGTGGTTGCTGTACAAATCATCAAGTTGGTCCAGAATGGAAATGAGGTTGATTCACTCAATATTTTCAAAGAACAACCCTGGATTTTTGCACAAAATGGAATAATATGCTCCTACTGACCTCCCCTAATTTTGGTAGAAGTTTTAAAGAAATATATAAAAGGGTTGTAGTGCAAAATGCACTCTGGACCAGAGAAGAAAAACTGAGTGTAGGGCACAAAATATTTCATGAATGAAATATATTTTTGCATAAAAGTGATTTAAAAACATCACATGACATCTCCAAATTTTTGTGGAAATTTTTAATTGAATCTATCAAATGGTTGTAGTTCAAATATGGCCATATAACCTTGAAAAACTATTTTCAAGAAGGTAAAGATCAAGCAATTAACTTAGTTAATTAGTTATACTGATAAAAGGAAAGTTTTTCTTGAGAGGTTAAACAAGTCCAAAAACATATTTGAAAAGTTTTCTCTTTGGGAAAAACTCATCATAACAGGGAAGGAAATGATTTAAAAAAAATCAAAATGGAGCTCAGAAATCCAAAGTTTTAATTCCTAGCAAAATTTTAATTTAATAAAACAAGGCCAAATTTTTGGGGTGTCACAGGGACGCCCGCAACTCCAACATGGCAAGCTACCGCTTCCTTGTCCAGAAGTTGTCCGGATCCTTCAAGGGCTGCGAGTTCCTCCACGTCCCGCGCGCGGAGAACGAAGCAGCCGACACGCTCGCCAAGATCGGATCGTCATGACAAGCCATCCCGTCCGGCGTCTCCCTCGAGCACCTGCGCAAGCCGTCCGTCAAGCCATCGCCGGACTCCGAGTCCATTCACGTCCCAGACGACCTGGCCGCACCCCAAGCCGGACCGGGGACTGCGGAACCCGGACCAGGGGCTGCTCAGCTCAACCCGACCACCATCATCCCGGACCCAGCCGTCGCCATCCCCAACCCGGGGGCTGCTCAACCCGGCTCGGGGGCTGCCGACCCGGAACCCACCCTGGTGGTCGTCTTTGCAGTGTTCGCAGCTCCATCTTGGGCTCTCCTGATATCGGAGTCTCTGTAGAACGGGGTTCTCCCCATGGACGAGATCGAGGCTCGGCAAATTCAGCACCGGGCATCCGCCTACAGCATCATCAACAACGAGCTCATCAAATGCAGCTCTACCGGCGTGTTCCAGCGCTGCGTCCAGCAGGATCGCGGCATCGACATCCTCCTCGACATTCACCAAGGTGAGTGCGGGCACCACACCACATCACGATCCTTGGTGGCCAAGGCGTTCCGCCATGGTTTCTATTGGCCCACGGCCCTCAAAGATGCCGAGTCGCTCATTCTCAAATGCGAAGGGTGCCAACGCTTCAGCAAACGCAGCCACCAGCCGGCGTCAGCGCTCCGCACCATAACGATCACCTATCCCTTCGCGGTCTGGGGACTCGACATGGTGGGACCATTCAAAACCGCTCGAGGCGGCACGACGCACTTACTGGTGGCAGTGGACAAGTTTACCAAGTGGATCGAAGCAAGACCTATCAAGAAATTGGATGGTCCAATAACCGTCCGGTTCATCAAGGACATAGCGGTGCGCTCCGGCATGCCGAACAGCATCATCACCGACAATGGCACCAACTTCGCCAACGGCGCGCTCAAGCAATACTGCTCCGTCTCCGGCATCCGCCTCGACCTGGCCTCTGTGGCACATCCGCAGTCCAACGGGCAGGTCGAGCGGGCCAACGGACTCATTCTGTCCGTCATCAAGCCATGACTCATCGAGCCACTCATCCGCTCACCCAGGAGCTGGCTTGACGAGTTGCCAGCAGTACTCTGGAGTCTGCGCACAATGCCGAATCTGTCGACCGGGTTCACCCCGTTCTTCCTTGTCTATGGATCCGAAGCTGTCATCCCGACCGACGTTGAGTTCGACTTGCTGCGCGTCGCGATGTACACCGAAGCCAAAGCAAGAGAGGCACGTGAAGACGGCGTCGACCTGCTTGAAGAAGCACGCCTTCTGGCACTTAGCCGTTCGACTATCTACCATCAAGGCCTGAGGCACTACCACAGCAAGAAGATCAAGCCTCTCGCATTCCGTGAAGGCGACCTCGTCCAAGAGCAGGCATGCCAGCACAAGCTGTCCTCTCCATGGGAGGGCCCGTTCATCGTCAGCAGAGCCTTGCGCGACCGCAACGCCTACTACCTCATCGACGCGTGCAAGTCAAAGAAGTGCAAGAAGGACACCGCCGGCGAAGAAACGACCCGGCCGTGGAACGCGGAACTCCTCCGCCCGTTTTACAATTAGCTGCACGAGTGTATGTATCATCGCCTTTCCTAAACGCATGAAACTACGGGGTCCCCGAACGCAACTCGGTGGCTACCTTTTTCCGAAAAATTTATTGTGTCCATATTTATCTGCATCACTTTACCACTGAACCCGGCGGCCAGCTCGACTCGCTCGACCCGGGGACTCGGGGGCAGGCCGGCCCGGTCACCACCCCCGCCGCCTTACTTGGTGATTCCTGAAAAAGTTGGGACGCCGCGGTCCCCCACTTCGCCCTAAAACCGCAGATCCAGCTTTGGCAGTCGGCGGGCAAGCACAACGGGACAAAGCTCCTTTACGATTCATACACCAAGTCAAAGGCCGCCGGGTCGACCAACCCGACCCGTCGCTCATCAGATAAGTAGCCGCACGACCGGCTGCTTGCCAACCGGCCAAGCTGGATTGCCGCCAGCCGGCCCAGTGGGTGTTTCGCTCTCGCTCAACGTTTCTAAGGACCCAAGTCCTGCACACCCCTCTCGAAGAATCGAACCCTCTGTCACGGACCGGAGCCTCGACCGTCTGACTTGTAGGGGGGGGGAGGTTTCAGACAGGAAAAGCGTATGAAAGGCCCACGACATTCACACACAAATATTTAAAATAAAGGCCCACGGCCCGAGTTCATTACACCCTAAAACAACCCCCAGTGGGTGGGTGGACCTGCTACTTAACAAATTTTGTGTAAAGTATCTCAGGCATCTCCAGCTCCGCGTCGCGACGACGACGGCCCTCCTTTGGCGACCTCCGGGTCCGGCGTAACACCAGTATCCTCCTCAGCATCCGCGTCGCCGTAGACGCCCGTCTCCTCCGAGCTCCCCTCCGGGTCGCGAAGAAGCAAGATGTAGTCGTCGCCATCCACGACCCTGCCGTCTTCCGTCCGCTCCGGATGGAACTCGTCGTGGAATGCGAACTCGGTGATGTAGCTGGCCCGGGAGGCGATCCGGCCGGCTTGCTCCTCCAGCAACTGCTCCGAACCAGCGCGCTGACCCATCAGCGCGTCCAGCTGAAGATCCGGATGCCAAGATAGCACAAATCGCAGCGCCATCTCGGCACCAGCGCGAGCAGCGGAAACACGCCACTCGCCAAGATGGTCTGAACCCGCCTCCAGCCAGCGCGCCAGGCGCGAGAAGCTGCGCGGATGGACGGAGTCCGGGCACAGGGCCGCCGTCACCGCGGTGCCGGCATGGGACAGCCGCTCCATCTGCGTCCCCAGGACACGCAGGCGGGCCTCTGCAGCGGCAATGATCTGCGGGAAGGTCCAGGCCACCCGCGGATCCGTCCCAGACCCAACAACACCGGTCGAGTCATGCTGGTAGCGGACGGCTTCCTCCGCCAGCCGCTGCATATCCGGGAAGGCCCATGCTGCAAAAGGAAGAAGCAAGATTAGAAGAACAGCAAGGAAGAAAAGCCGGGTCCCGACCCGGCAAAACTACAAGAAGCAGCACTTACTGGAGAAGGACTCTTCCAGGTGCTGCGCCTCAAACAACGTACGACGCCGCTCCCACTCCACGACGCGGTCGCGCTCCCCGAGTGCCTTCTCCAGATTGTCCGCCTTAGCAAGGGCCGCCTTCAGCTCGGCGTCCTTGTCTTCGGCCGCCTTCTCAGCCGCCTTCCGGCAATGAGTCTCGTCCTGATGAGCCTCCTCCGCCGCGGCGGCCTGCTCCCGTAGGCGATCCACCTCGGCCTGGAGCCGGCCCTTGTCGTCGGCCAGCCGGCCGCGCTGCTGGTCCGCCTCGGCCAGGGCCTGCTGCGTCTCTAGCACCCTGGCGACCTCTGCCTTCAGAAGTTCCACCTCGGCCTCGAGGTGGCTCTTGTGACCCGCCAGCTGCTCATGCAGCCGGTTGGCCTCGTCAAGAGACCGTCAGGCCGCGGCCGCCTCCGCCCTTGCCTGCGTCGTCTCGGCGCCAAGGCGGCCTGCATCAGCAACAAGCCCGTCATAATGATGACCAGCCCGGAGAAGCCGGTTCCGCCAAGATAGCACCTCGGCTGCAAAGAAAAAAGAATTCAGCAGAAGAAAAAAGACAAGACTTAAGATTTGGCCCAACTGTTACACAGTTGGCCCGAATCTCGGGGGCTACACCCAGTGGTGCGCTAGCGCACCCCCACTAGAAAAGAGCATGAACGTATCTGCGGTGACGCGGAGCTCCTCCTCCTTGGCGGCGAGCTGTTCCTTGAGCTCCCGATGCTTGCCCAGGAGCTGGTTGAAGGCGGCAACCCGGAAAGCATCAAGATGCTGAAAGAAGATAAAAGTCAGAACAAGGCCCGACGATCTAAAGATTCGACCCAACTACTACGTAGTTGGCCCAAACCTCGGGGGCTACACCCAGTGGCTGTGTTGGCGCGCCCCCACAATGAAGAAATCACAAGAAAACGAAGAGGAAGGACTTACCAGGACGGCGCGCTCCAGGTCGCGCGTCCGCACCGCCTCGGCCTGGGCGAAGGCCTCAAGTCGCTCCGTCCGGCCTCGCAGACGGCGGCTAACGGCATCCAGCACCGCCTCCTCCTGGGTCTGGGGCCCGAAGACGGCCGAGCCCCCGCTCTGCGCGGGCTGCGGCACGGCAGCTCGGCACCCGCCTTGCCGGGGCACCAAGGCTTGCCCCCCGCTGGCCGCTTGCAACGTGGCCAACACCTCCTCCGACACCCCTTCCGGCGCCAATGGCGACCCGGACGCCGGGACGCCCTGTGTCGCCACCTCAGGCACCGCCGCCCATGGTGCCTCCTCCATAGCTGACGGCGCCTCCGGCGCCGCCGCCTGCGGTGTCTCCTCCAAGACGCCGCCGCCTCCACCACCATCAGCCCCCGCGCGCTCGACCACATCGGCTCGCGGCGGGGTATTGCCCCCCATCTCCACGACCTCCTAGTCGAGGATCACCACCTCAGCTCGGCCCCCACAGCCGCGCTCTCTCACCGACGACGGTTCAAAAACCGTCGCCACCACCACTGTGCCCTCCGGCATCTCGCGCCAGGCCGGCTCCATGCCGGATCGCGCCCATGCCGCCACCGCTCGGTCCAAGCCTGGACCGACGCCGCCTCCATCTCCGCCTCGGCCCGGTTCTTGTCCCGCCAGGCTAAGGCCTCGGCGTCGTCCGGGTCCAGGCCGAGGTCCGAGTCGCCTCGTCCCTCCTCCTCGGCCAGGACGGCAAGGTCGGAACGGCTCCTACGGAACGCGGTCCCTTCGGTGGCCGCGGCCTCTGCCGCCGCTCTCGCCAGCGCGATGGGCGACCTGAAGAAGAAGGCAAAATAAGCAAAAGAGATAAGAAATTCAGGCGTAAGTAGGAAATAAAGCTTACCCCGTCAAGACCGGGACCGGGATCGGCCTCCCGCGCTTCTTCTTGGCCGGCCTCCCGGGCTCGGCCGGGTCCGACGCGCGCTTCGATCTGCGGGGTCGCGGCGCGACGCTGTCCTTTCCATGCGGGCTGCTCGGCGTCGCCCCATGCGAGGACCCGACTCTGCCCGCGTCGCCGCCTCCCCCGCCCAACGCTGCTACACCAGCAACCGGCGTCAGCGTCGCCTTCACCGCGACATGAGCAACAATTCAAGACAAAATTAAGAAGGATACATGCAAGACTTACCAACACGGCGCCCAGCGCCGGCGTCGGACTCGGCCACCTCCTCGCCGCCTTGGGCCGCGGGCTCCTCTGGTGCCACTGGTGCCACCTGCCATGGAGCCCGGGCGTAAGGATGCCGGATTGCGTTCAAGAGAACCTCCCGCATCGCGTCAGGCCGAACAAGGAGATGCGCGCGGGTGAAGTAAGGAGACCAGACGCTCACCTGCGGCGCCGGTTCGACTGGCTATACGGCGCCTTACCGAATCGCCAATCCTCTCCAAGATTGGCCTTGGAGATGTCGTTGACGCCACGCGCGACCTACTCTGCAGACAGCCGCGTCGACCCCATTCGGTTGGGGTCCTGCAGGCCAATCATCTCGCCGATGAGGCAGGAGCGCCTCTGAAGCGGGAGGACCCAACGGGTGATGAACGCGGCGAGGAGGTCCATGCTGGTGAGCCCCTCCTGCGTCCTCATCACCGTCACCCGCTCGCAGAGGTTGATGATCTCCTGCGACGGGCGCTGGAGAAAGTAGCCCCAGTTCGTCTTTGCCCGCGGCGGCGCGATGACGAAGGGGGGAAGATTGATGTGGTCCACACCATGGTTGCGGACATAGAAGAAAGAATTCTGCCACTTCTTGGCAGAATCCTCGAGCAGATTCTTGGGGAAATCTGCCCCCGACCGCTTGGAAATGACGGCAGCGCCGCAGTCGGCGAACTCCCCGGCCGACGGGACCTACTGCTTCAAGGAGAAGAAGCGCACCCAGAGGTCGATCATCGGCTCGACCCCCAGGTACCCCTCTCATAGGGTCATGAAGCCGGAGAGTTGGACGATGGCGCCGGCGCCAAGATGGTGCGGTTGAAGCCCAAAGAACTCCAAGAAGGCGTGGAAGAAGGTGTTGAAGCCCGAAGAACTCCAGTGGGTGTTGCCGGACCCGGCGTTCGCAAAATCTGCCTTGCTCAAGGGGGAAGCTGCGAAGGCCCACTCATCAGAAGACGACGGACCTTGTTAGCTTCGGGGACTACTGTCGGGGGGATGAACCCCGGGCAGGCAACGGAACCTGGATCCTCTTCAAAAAACAGCGGGGCCCGCATTGCCCCGCAAGCCGACACGCGCTTGGCCGGGTTGCCCGACCCGGCAGGGCCCGCGACCCGGCCAAACTCTTCGACGCGGGAAGGTACGTCAACCCGGCCACAACAACTGGCGCAAGGCAACTCGACCCGGCACCACCCGTGGTTTCCACGGCAACCCAGCCACGGGTCAGCTCCTGTCCCATCCAGGCTGTACAATGGGATGAGACCCGAACCACCGGTGACCAAGGCAACAGTGTTTCCACCATGCCTGTGGTCAGACGGGGCGCGGCAACAATGCCCCTCACCTACCCGCTGACCAAGGCTGGCATGGCTACAGTGCTCCCACCCTCACCGCTGACGACAGCAAGCGGCGGCCTGACGGAGAGCACTGTACACGACTCAACTCGGCCACGCCCTGACGATCGCCAAGACAGCGCATGATACGTCTCCAACGTATCTATAATTTTTGATTGCTCCATGCTACTTTATCTACTGTTTTAGGCAATATTGGGCTTTATTATCCACTTTTATATTACTTTTGGGACTAACCTATTAACTGGAGGCCCAGCCCAGATTTGCTGTTTTATGCCTATTTCAGTGTTTCGAGGAAAAGGAATATCAAACAGAGTCAAAACGGAACGAAATCAACTTGAGAAGTTATTTTTGGAAGGAAACCCACCTGATGGAGTTGGACTCCACGTCAGAAGATATGGGAGGTGCTCACGAGGGTGGGGGGCGCGCCCCCTTGCCTCGTGGGGACCCCGTAGCTCCACCGACGTACCCCCTGCACCCATATATACCTACGTACCCTAAAACTTCCAGAACAGAAGATAGATCAGGAGTTCCGCCGCCGCAAGCCTCTATAGCCACCAAAAACCAATCGGGACCCTGTTCCGGCACCCTGCCGGAGGGGGATCCCATCACCGGAGGCCATCTTCATCATCCCGGTGCTATCCATGACGAGGAGGGAGTACTTCACCCTCGGGGCTGAGGGTATGTACCAGTAGCTATGTGTTTGATCTCTCTCTCTCGTGTTCTCTCTCGTGTTCCTCTATGGCACGATCTTGATGTATCCCAAGCTTTGCTATTATAGTTGGATCTTATGATGTTTCTCCCCCTCTACTCTCTTGTGATTAATTGAGTTTCCCCTTTGAAGTTATCGTATCAGATTGAGTCTTTTATGAGAACACTTGACGTATGCCTTGCCGTGATTATCTGTGGTGACAATGGGATATCATGTGACACTTGATGTATGTTTTGGTGATCAACTTGCGGGTTTCGTGACATTGGGAACCTATGCATAGGGGTTGGCACAGGTTCTTGACTTTCCGGTAGTAGCTTTGGGGCACTCTTTGAAGTACTTTTATGTTGGTTGGATAAATCTGAGATTGTGTGACGCATATCGTATAATCATGCCCACGGATACTTGAGGTGACAATGGAGTGTCTAGGTGACATTAGGGTTTTGGTTGATTTGTGTCTTAAGATGTTATTCTAGTACGAACTCTTTTATAGATCGATCCAAAAGAATAACTTTGAGGTGGTTTCGTACCCTACCATAATCTCTACGTTTGTTCTCCGCCATTAGTGGCTTTGGAGTGACTCTTTGTTGCATGTTGAGGGCTTGTTATATGATCTATCTTTGTTATTATTGTTGAGAGAACTTGCACTAGTGAAAGTATGAACCCTAGGCCTTGTTTCCTATCATTGGAATACCGTTTACGCTCACTTTTACCACTTGTTACCTTGGTGTTTTTATTATTTCAGATTACAAAAACCTATATCTACTATCTATTTTGCACTTGTATCACCATCTCTTCGCCGAACTAGTGCACCTATACAATTTACTATTGTATTGGGTGTGTTGGGGACACAAGAGACTCTTTGTTATTTGGTTGCAGGGTTGCTTGAGAGAGACCATCTTCATCCTATGCCTCCTAAGGATTGATAAGCCTTAGGTCATCCACTTGAGGGAAATTTGCTACTGTCCTACAAACCTGTGCACTTGCATGCCCAAAAACGTCTACAAGAAGAAGGTTGTGTAGTAGACATCAAGCTCTTTTTTGGCGCCGTTGCCGGGGAGGTGAGTTCTTGAAGGTATATCTTTAGATCTTGCAATCGAATCTTTTTGTTTCTTGTTTTTATCACTAGTTTAGTTTATAAAAGAAAACTACAAAAAAATTGAGTTAAGTTTGTCTCATACGCTTCATCTTTTTAATATCTTTCGTGAGTATGATGGAAAACAAAATTGTGCCAAAGTGTTAGAAAAAGAATGCATTAAATTGTTTGGCACTAAATATTTGAATGATGAGCATGATTGCAATGTCGTTAGTACGAATTCTTTGAATATCCATGATGCTAATGATGATTGCACTAGTTATGATGGAAATGCCTCCTATAAGCATGTCAATTTTTGTGGAGTGCATTGGGCTTGCAAGGACACACCAAATAGGGAAGATAGATATTGCAAGAGGCATAATTACTTAGAAACCAAATTGTTGCAAGAAGAGCTAGATGAATGTGCTGAAAGATTCAATATTTTTCGCGCTCCTTGTGAACTTTGCAATGAACATGGTCATTTAAATGTCCAATGCTATTTATTTCATGATCAAGTTGTGTCCAAATATTGTGATAATTTGATTACCCTTAAGCATCATAAAGAGCTTAGCCTTCTTTTGGGTTATGAAGAAATGAAACGTATAACTGAGGGTATTCCAAAATTTAATCTTGATAAAATTCTTGATTTTGATCTAGAGAAAATGTATATGTGTTGTGCGGAGAATTGCATTGAAAATCCTTATATTGCCAATTACCTAAAGAAAAGAAAGCAAATGGAAGATGATGAGAATACTAATGAAAGGGAAGAGGCTTCCCAATCTCCTCCTATTATTTCTTATGATGAATCAGGTAACGAGGAGGAGCTTTCTATTCAGCCAATCTCATCAATAAGGAGCTCAAAGAGGAAGGTTGAACCCACACATAATGTTAAGAATAAAAAGAAAAGAAGGAGAAACAAAGGTAGAAAGGTATCCCTCCCAAATGATGTTGCTCCTACTACTCATTGTGATGATGATATTTGCTTTACTATTGGTGCTATCCATATTTTTAATGATGAGAGTGACTATGCTTATGATATGAAAGGGCCCAAGCTTGGGGAAGCTATGTTTGATTAGGATGAAATATTTGAGAATTTATTTGCTGAAATTAATGTTTGTCCCAAGCTTGGGGATGCCATGTTTAATGAAGATGATACTTTTAGCATCCCAAGTTTTGATATGCAAAGTTGTTATGATGATAGCATGCCTCCTAACTATGATGATTATATTGATGAAAGTGGGTTTGGAAGAGTGTCAACTTTAGGAAGTAGTGATCCCACTATTTTGGAGGATGTTGAATTTTATTGTGATGAATATGAAAGTGGATTTGGAAGAGTGTCAACTTTATTTAGTGATTCCACTATCTTGGGAGAGGTTTTAATCGATTATGATGAGAACGAAGTTGCTACTTATGATGATTCTTGTGATGAAACTTATGCTATAAAAAGTAGTGATGATTATATTTACAAACCTTGTCATGATTATGATTACCCTTTTTCTGAACATTACTCTTTTAATGTGGAAACAATTTTTAGTGTTCAAGTCTTTTATGATACTCTCACCATTCCAAATGAGAAGAATTTTGCTTATGTGGAGAGTAGTAAATTTTCCATGCTTGTAGATCATGAAAAGAATGCTTTAGGTGCTGGTTATATTGTTGAATTCATTCATGATGCTACTGAAAATTATTATGAGAGAGGAACATATGCTTGTAGGAATTGCAATAATATCAAGTTTCCTCTCTATGTGCTTAAATTCTTGAAGCTATGCTTGTGTTACCTTCCTATTCTAGTTGATTATTGTTCCCATAAGTTGTTTGCTCACAAAATCCCTATGCATAGGAAGTGGGTTAGACTTAAATGTGCTAGTCATATGCTTCATGATGCTCCCGTTATGTTTCAATTCTTATCTTTTATGTGAGCATCATTGTCATCATGATGCCTAGCTAAAAGGCATTAAGGAAAGGCGCTTGTTGGGAGACAACCCAATATTTATCCTTACTGTTTTTGTGTGTCCACATGATTATCTACTGTAGTAATCATGTTTTATAGATTTTGTTTCAATAAAGTGCCTAGTAGAACCTTTGGGAAGACTTGGGTGAAGTTTATGTGATCTTGCTGTGAAAAACAGAAACTTTGGCGCTCACGAGATTAGCTGCCATTTTTTTACTGGAGAGTGCTTTTAGGCTGATTCTTTTTGCAGATGATTAATAGACAAATATCTCAAGTAGCAATTTATTTCATAATTTTTGGGGTTCCAGAAGTATACATTTGATACAGATTACTACAGACTGTTCTGTTTTTGACAGATTCTGTTTTCTATGTGTTGTTTGCTTATTTTGATGAATCTATGAGTAGTATCGGAGGGTATGAACCATAGATAGTTGGAGTACAGTAGATATTGAACCAATATGAATTTAGAATGAGTTAACTACAGTACCTAAGTGGTGGTTTTATTTTCTTATACTAAAGGAGCTTACGAGTTCTGTTTTGCGTTTTGTGTGGTTGAAGTTTTCAAGTTTTGGGTAAAGATTCGATGGACTATGGAATAAGGAGTGGTAAGAGCCTAAGATTGGGGATTCCCAAGGCACCCCAAGGTAATATTAAAGGACAACCAAGCAACTAAGCTTGGGGATGCCCCGGAAGGCATCCCCTCTTTCGTCTTCGTTCATCGGTAACTTTACTTGGAGCTATATTTTTATTCACCACATGATATGTGTTTTGCTTGGAGCGTCAATTTATTTTGTTAGTTTTTGCTTGCTGTTAGTTAGAATAATGTTTTGCATCTTTAGTTTCAATAAAAAAGTCAAGGATAGCCTTTGCCATGCTTATTTTGCTTGTCTGCATGTTGCTGTTTGGAAACAGAAAGTTTACCGCGGTTGCAAAAATTCCCTAGAAAAGTCAGAGCATGGTCTAATGTTTAATCTTTTTGCATATCGAGCTCTGATAAATTTATTATAGTGGGAATTTTAGTTCATAATTTTTGGAGTCAGTTAACTATTGATACTCTTGCATTCTTACAGACTGTGGAGGATATAACTATTGAGTATAAACCGGCCAGGAGGGTCCGGTTCACCCTTGACTATGTTGAAGCCCATGAAGATCCGGAAGATGGCGCTTTACTAAAAGTAGCATAGAAGCCCGAAGCCCAAGGGCGGATTAGGGACCATAGTGGTAAACCGCCATGACTATGTAAACTTGTAGTATAAGTTAGGAAAGGAGAGACCGAGTCGGACGCTTTGTATGAGTCGGCCTCGGGGCTCTGTAAACCGGCCGGGCGTCAACCTGTGTATATAAAGGGGTGACCTAGCGGCGGTTCAAGGAGGACAGACAACAACTCGAGACTCAGGCAAGCGTATTCCGCTCCCTGATCATCGAAACCCAATCAATCCCATCACAACTAGACGTAGGCTTTTACCTTCATCGAATGGGCCGAACTAGTATAACTCCCGTGTCCCTTGTCCGGTTTAACCCCTTCAAGCTAACCCATTGCAATGGCTCCACGACTAAGTCCTTTCACAAGGACATCTGACGTGATAATTCCACGACAGTTGGCGCCCACCGTGGGGCTATTGCACGATGGTGTCAAGTTCTTGAAGGGCTGCTCTGAAGGACTTAAGGGGTACATGATCGGCCGGATGACCAAAAGTCATCGCGGCAAGCTTTACATCAATGACAAAGGATGGGGTCCCAAAGCCGGCTCAATTGAGTACGGGTACCGGGTCCCCTTCGGCGGAATTCATGTCTTCATTGGCAAGATCGGCGAACCAGGCCCTGAGCCGGACATCTGCACCGACCTCATCGAGACGGCTCAGCGTGCGAGTCCAGCCCGGGTTAAGCCCGCCGTGAAGCATGCGTTCGTAGGATGTGTCCATGGGATCGTATCTGAACCGGTGTCTAAGGGTGAGACGGCAGTATATTCCAATGGCGAGTCATCCACTGGCGAAACCGAGTCCTTGTACCAGATTCATGGCGGTATGCTCGAGGGATATTCCGATGACAACAGTATTCCGGACCCCCTTGAAGCACCGAGCCGGGTTGCTATTTACATGGCCGCCATGCAGCCTGTGTTGCGGTCTTCATCTAACGCAACAATGACTACCGGATCAGCGGCCGCGGCAGGTACCTCGGCGCGCCGGCCGGCGCAGGTTCTCTCCGGTTTAATGGACGCTTGGGCGACCTTGTTAGCCGCGACAGTCACCCCGGATACGCAGGATCAGCACAATGCGGAAGTTGCGAGACTGAAGGAGCAGATTACGCAGGCTAAGGAGGACCTGGTGGCTGAGGATAATAGGATGGCTGAGGAACAGGTCGCTTTGAATGCTCAATCACAGCAGATACAAGCACAGAATTACCGGCTCATGCTAGATCGGACCGCGTCAGAGGATGTGTTACGAAGGAAGTATCGGTCGCGCCTGCCGTCGGTTTACGAAGGGTTAAATCTCTTTCAGACACCAGGCGCTGGGCCGAGCAATCTGGCAGCCGCAAACCGAGCCGAAACGCCTAGGATCGCCCCGGATCAGCCACGAGCAACGGAGCTACCCCGACGGACAGTTAACCTGCCACAGTATGTGCCTACACCACCGGGTCACTTTTAGAGCCCCCTGGATAACATGATTGCTGCGGCCTCACGCTTGGCAGCCATTCCAATGGAAGGAGATTCAATAGAGGCAGTTGACACACGATGGGCGAGAGATCTTCTTCAAACCGCCGTAGTGCAGCAACAGGCTAATTCATATAGCCGGGATAGAATTCATTCAACCCCTCGTCCGAGCCCAAGTTATAGCAGGCGGATGGATGAACCAGAGGTGTCTAGCAGCGTGCGGCGTTGCAATGCTCAGGAGGTAGTGGACCACGGCAGGGCACGAAGGGATGGCGTTTTTGATCGTTATCAAACCGCCCCGGTGCAGCCAACAGTGTCGGTTGACAGAGGCACCGGGCTTGCTTTCAGTTCCTGGGGAGTACCGTGCCTTATTCCGGCTCTCCGTAACATGCGTCTGCCCAAGGATTTCAAGGGCCTCACTATACGGCGGATCAGCCGCCTGAGGCGTGGGTCGAGACTTATGAGATGGCAATGGAGATGCTGGATGTGGATGAAGCAGCTTGTGCAAAGTACTTCACGATGATGTTGGAAGGACCAGCCCGCACTTGGTTGAAAAATCTGCCAGCTAATTCCATCAAGTCATGGGATCAGTTGAAGGCCCGGTTTATAGCCAATTTTAAGGATACGTGCAAACAACCCATGTCCATTGTAGATCTGGATGCTTGTGGTCAGGGTGAGAACGAGTCCACAACTCATTGGGTGCGCCGGGTCTCAGAAGTTTTGCACTCGTCCGACCGAATTAACGATGGCCAAGCGATTATCACGCTGGAACGTAATTGCCGGTTTAAGTCACTGAAGGAGAAGTTGGGACGGCTCAAGCGCCAGTGCAACGACCTGGGAACCCTCATGGCAGCCTTGGTAAAATATGCCGATTCTTATAATACCAAGGATCCCGATTCTGATAATGAGAAACCGGAGAAGGGAAAGAGGAATGGTGGTGTGAAGGGACAGCAGCACAACCAGGGAGGCCATGGGAATAATGGTAAGCGTAAAGCGGATTCAGATTTTGTGGCTAATGCTAATGTGCAGCGTCGTAGGGGTAAACCGCCCCAGCGTGGTGGGACGATGAATCTGGAGCGCTTGTTGAATCAGCCCTGTCCAAAGCATGGACCCAAAGAGGTCCCTGCAACACATCTCTGGAAGGATTGCAATATTATGAAGGAGTTCAAAAACTCTGATCTCTTCCGGTATGATCAGGGCCCGTCGGGCGGTTCAGGTCCAGGTTTTCATGGCGGCGGCGGTTCAGGCTCTGGGTTTCAGAACAATCACAGTAACCAGAACAACCAAGGTGGCAATAACCAACAGAGTAGTCAAGGGAATCAGCAGCAGTCGGGTTACCAGAGTCATCCGAAGCAGCTGAATGGTGGACAATATCATGTATTCACCACTAGTCTATGCAAGCGTGATCTAAAGCTGCATAAGAGGGCGGTCAATGCGGTTGAACCGGTAGTTCCATGCTATCTGCGGTGGTCGGAACAGCCTATCGTATGGAGTAGGGAGGATCATCCGCCCCGGGTTGACAATCCGGGTCAGCTAGCTCTAGTGGTGGCACCTCAGGTGGGAGGTTACAAGTTCACCAAAGTACTCATGGATGGAGGAAGCAACATTAATATTCTGTATTATGAGACATTCCGCCGAATGGGGTTGACAGATAAGAATCTTAAACCGTCCAATACTGTTTTCCATGGTGAGATACCAGGAAAGTTGGCATATCCAGTGGGCAAGATTGCCTTGGAAGTTGTGTTTGGGAATGAACATGATTCCCGGTCTGAGACATTGACTTTTGAGGTGGTGAGAATCCAGAGCCCGTATCACGCACTGTTTGGGCGACCGGCTTATGCAAAATTCATGGCCAAGCCTTGTTATGTTTATTTGCAGCTCAAGATGCCGGGTCACAAAGGAACCATCACGGTTCATGGAAGTCGGAAAATCGCTTTGGATTGCGAAGAGAGTGATGTGGCTTACGCTGAGTCGGTTTGTGCTACAGAGGAGTTAAAGTTTTACAAGGAGAATGTTGATCCGGCAGATATGACTCCTCTGAAGAAGCCCACCACCGAGCATGACCCAACCCTACACTTCAAACTGGCTGACGAGACAAAGCTTGTTGACTTTGTACCTGGCGATTCGTCCAAGCAGTTCAGCATCAGCACCAATCTGGATCCAAAATAGGAAAGCGTGCTCATTGAGTTCATCCGTGAGAACCGGGACATCTTTGCATGGAAGCCTTCTGGCATGCCAGGTGTACCGAGGGAACTCGCTGAGCACACTCTTAATATTGATCCGAAGTTTAAACCGGTCAAGCAATTTCTTTGTCGTTTTAATGAAGAGAGACGCAAGGCAATTGGGGAGGAGGTAGCCCGGCTGTTGGCTGCTGGGTTTATCGTTGAAGTGTTTCATCCTGAATGGTTAGCTAATCCGGTGCTGGTTCTTAAGAAAAATGGGACTTGGCGTATGTGTGTGGACTACACGGATTTAATAAGGCTTGTCCGGCCGATCCTTTTGCTCTGCCGCGTATTGATCAGATCATTAATGTGACGGCGGGTTGTGCGCGCCTGAGTTTTTTGGATGCTTATTCAGGGTACCATCAGATTAAAATGGCAGTTAAGGACCAGGAGAAGATAGCTTTCATCACTCCCTTTGGAGCCTTCTGCTATGTTTCTATGCCCTTTGGGCTCAAGAGTGCTCAGGCAACTTATCAGCGTTGTGTGCAAAATTGTCTTCACACGCAGATTGGGCGTAATGTTCATGCCTATGTGGATGACATTGTGGTGAAATCCAGGGACAAGGAGACATTGATAGCTGATCTCAAGGAGACGTTTGACAACCTCTGGGTTTACAAGATGATGCTTAACCCGGATAAGTGTGTCTTTGGTGTTCCGGCAGGCAAGCTGCTCGGTTTTCTTGTGTCTAACAGGGGCATTGAGGCTAATCCGGAAAAGATCAAGGCAATCACATCCTTGGCTAAACCGACATGTATCAATGATGTTCAGCGTCTCGCAGGCCGGATTGCAGCCCTCAGCCGGTTTATCAGTCGTCTGGGTGAGAAGGCCATTCCCTTGTATCAGATGCTGAAGAAGACGGATGATTTCGTCTGGAGTGATGCGGCCAATGCGGCCTTTGAGGAGTTAAAATGGCAGTTGATTGAACCGCTAGTTCTTGCAGCCCCAGTTGATCATGAGCCTTTACTATTATACGTGGCTGCTAATGCCCGAGCGGTCAGTGTGGCAATTGTGGTAGAGCGTAAAGAGGCTGGGAAGGAGTATCCGGTTCAACGACCGGTATACTACATCAGTGAAGTTCTGATCGAATCAAAGCAACGCTATCCGCATTGGCAGAAGTTGGTGTATGGGGGTTTTATGGCCAACCAAAAGCTCAAGCAATATTTTCAAGGTCACCCCATCACAGTGGTTAGTTCTGCTCCCTTGGGCGATATCATCCAAAATAGAGAAGCAACTGGCCGGGTTGCAAAGTGGGCAATTGAGCTTGGTCCACATGGTTTGAAATATGTACCTCGAACAGCCATCAAGTCTCAGGCTCTTGTGGACTTTATCAATGATTGGACCGAGTTGCAAGCACCGGAAGAGAAGACGGATAATACGTACTGGACTATTCATTTCGATGGATCAAGGCAGTTGGAAGGCTCGGGGGCTGGAGTTGTCCTAACTTCCCCTCGAGGTGATAAAATTTGCTATGTCCTCCGTTTGATGTTTCCTTGTACTAACAATGCAGCTGAGTATGAAGCTCTACTTCATGGTCTCCGTGTGGCTAAAGAGATGAACTTAACTCGAGTTCGTTGTTTCGGAGATTCTGATCTGGTGGCTCAGCAAGTTTCTGGTACTTGGGATTCTAAGGATCCACTCATGGCGGCTTACAGACGTGAGCTAGATATTGTGGCGGGTCACTTCAAAGGATATCAGGTTGAGCATATTGATCGGCGCAAAAATGAAGCGGCAGACACTTTGAGCCGACTTGGATCTCAGCGTAAACTGGTACCTCCTAACACATTTTTAGATATCTTGCATAACCCGTCTGTTAAATTGCAAACAGAAGAGGATCTGGCTGTTCCTGATCCGGAGGCGCAGCTGGTAGCCGCTTTGCATGTTGTGTTGGATTGGACTGTTCCATATCTGGTGTATATGGGCTGGGGTGAGCTACCAAATGATCAAGTCCTGGCCCGACAGATAGTCCGGCGGTCCAAGTCCATGGTTATTCACAATGGTGAGTTACACCGCTGTAGCGTTTCAGGCGTATTTCAGCGTTGTGTTTCTCCGGAAGAAGGCCAAGCGATCCTCCGGGAAATTCATGAAGGGGATTGTGGTCATCATGCCGGTTCAAAGTCCCTGGTTGCAAAAGCTTTTTGTCATGGGTTTTACTGGTTGACAGCTCATGCTGATGCGGAGGATCTGGTAAAGCAATGTGATGCTTGTCAAAAAATTTCACGCAAAGCTCATGTTCCGGCTCAGGAGCTACGGATGATTCCATCACTTGGCCTTTTGCTACTTGGGGGCTTGATATGGTGGGACCCTTTAAACGTTCCCAGGACAAGAAGACCCACCTGTTGGTGGCAGTTGATAAATTCACCAAGTGGGTTGAAGCGGAGCCTGTTAGCAAGTGTGATGCGGCTACGGCGGTTCAATTTCTCAAAAAGATTATTTTCCGTTTTGGCTATCCACACAGCATCATCACGGATAATGGTACTAACCTTTCCAAAGGTGAGATGGAGGATTTCTGTCAGAGAGAGCACATCCGGCTTGACCTAGCATCTGTGGCGCACCCTCAATCCAACGGTCAAGCAGAACGAGCTAATCAAGAAATCTTAAAGGGTCTTAAACCCCGGCTCATGATTCCCTTGAAGCGGACGCCGGGTTGTTGGGTGGAAGAATTACCTTCTGTGTTGTGGAGCATCAACACCACCCCCAATCGATCAACAGGATACACGCCTTTCTTTATGGTCTACGGGGCAGAGGCGGTTCTCCCAAGTGATATACGTCATGATTCGCCCCGGGTTGCTAATTACGTTGAAGCAGACAATGAGCAAGCCCGCCAAGAGGCACTGGACTTGCTAGATGAGAAGCGGGATATGGCTTTGGCACGATCGGCGGTTTATCAACAAGACCTGCGGTGTTATCACAGCCGCCGGGTTAAGACAAGAGCCTTTCAAGAAGGTGACTTGGTGCTCCGGCTTATCCAGGATCAGACCGACATGCACAAGTTATCCCCGCCTTGGGAAGGAACCTTTGTGGTCAGCAAGAATCTGCACAAAGGATCATACTACCTCATTGACGTTCGAGATGACTCACGCAAATCTGAGGAGGAGACCCGGCAGCCCTGGAACATAGCTCTCCTCCGGCCTTACTACACTTGAGCCATAGGCTCTTTTTTATGTACATATTTTGACAATGTATATATTATCATCAATAAATGAATCAGCATCCTTGCTTTAAAGCGGGGCCTCTGCTGTTTTTTCTCAAATATTCTTTGATCTACATGGGGGCTTCACCTGACAAAGCGGAGTACAACCTGTTAAACCGGCTATCATGCCACAAAAGCTTGGGAGCTTCACACCAAAGGGCCAAAGAGAGTTTTTGATGCTATGCACAACTCAAACATAGGCACCTAATGAGCACAACTCATCACGTTACTTGGGGGCTCCTTGGTCCAATACCAAGAAGTTTGAATGGACCGTTGTAGCTGGGTATCAACCCACGGCTTGGAAGCCTGGTATATTTACCTAAAACCCCGGGTTAACCTGCCTTCATCATGTAAGACACTCCTATCAAGGTCATCCTGGCACGGCCCTTCGAACGTTTGACAGTTACTCTCCTTGAGACCCTGCACTTGTCAAAGTTAAAATGGTGATTGGTTAGTTGGAGGTCCATCTTAAAAGGCTTTGTTAAATGGTTCAACTCAGTGGCCTGGCAGCCCACAAAAAGCCTCAAATTTGGGCCTGACAGCCCCCAAAAAGCCTCGATTACACGGTTTCATTTGACTTTTGGCTGAATTTTATGTTAAACCAATTTTTTTCGGCTTGTTGAGTCATCTTCTTAGACTGGTATTCTGTAAACCGGCTTGGTTGGCAACTACACGTTGACAGACCTTAATTTTAAACCGGAGTTTCTTAACCCGGCTTGGCGTTGACTTCCTGTCAACAGCCCGGATCATCTGGCGTGAATCATCACCCGGTATGACTTAATCTACGACATCAGAGAATGATGGAGATACAAATAATTCAGATTTGGGTTTTTCACCCTTATTTCAATTCACGTTGGCCAGCCAACTAACCAGGGATCTTATATTCCCGGTATGTATAATTTCATAATTTTATGATTTGATTATCAATCCGGCCTATTTTGGGCATTATGACCCGTCCGGTGGTAAACCGCCAGGACCCTTTGTCTTTTTATGCACACAGGAGTTGCATATTATGATAGTTGGAACAAAATTGACATTGATATGGCGGATCCACGCAAAATATCTCCTGCACGATGGCAGCAGATCATCATAAGTTTTTGATATCCTATTACACGGCACTCCGAGGCCCAAAATATGGAGTTTTTCACATGGATAGTTTCTGATATATCAACCGCCTTGATGGATTAAGCTTCATCATCGGGTTTATGTGAGGTAGATGGGTCATCTGGCGTCGGTTCAGCCTCCTCCTCATCCAATGGCTGGAAGTCATTGGTGGTCCAATCAATCCGGGTCAAGGCCTGAAAGACAGCCTCTTCACTTATAGGCTCAGCAGGGTCAACGTCAGGGGCGTAAGTATGCTTACGGTTTGGTGGAATAAGGTTCTGCACTTCAGGAATCACAGCTTCAACCCGTCTGTTGTTTGCATCATAGAAAGATCAGTGAACCGTCAGGTTCGCCTCTTCTGCTAATTGACTCGCCAAGGGACGCATCTCCCTTGTTAGCCGTTTGCTAAACCGGACTAAGTGATTTGTTGACCACTATGCCGGGTTGTGCGACGTTCTTCGGCTTGTCGTGTCTTCAAAGAAAATTTTGGATCCAAATGAACAAGGGGGTGAGATTGTTTTACTTTTCGGACTGTACGGCGAATTCTTTGACCCGGTACAGGATCTGAGTCAGAAGAAAGAAGAATTACCTCAACATGATCTACATGGCTGGCCTCAGCGTCATCCTGAAGATGGTCGTTGTCAATAAGATATACGAAAAAGGAGCCAAGTGAGTCAAGTTCTACCTCAGCATCTGATTCTTCCTCCGGCGGATCAGAAGACTTGGCGGTTTTCTTCTTTCCAGGCTTCTTGGTGGCCTTGGTTTTTACACGAGGAGCACGGGCCAGTTTAGTCCGTTTCCAGAAAGAGTTGTTGGCCTGAAATTAAGGCAAAGAAAGGTTAGTAGACAGTCAATGCGGAAGCAAATCAGTAAGGTATGTACATAAACTTACCGCCGGCGGTTTGTTGGAGACGTAAAACGGAGCCAAACCGGTTTGGCTGCATGTAGAGACCGGTTCATCAAGCATCCTCTTTACACATTCGGCGATTTCAAGGTCGGTCATTACTACTTCATGATATCGTTGAGGGTATTTTACATTGCCGGTATACTCATGCATCAATCCGGGGCGGCGGCTCAAAGGCAGAATGCCCCAAGAAACCCAGCAGCGGACAAGATCAATACCAGTTAAACCATTGGCCATCAGAGCCCGGAGCTTGGCAAGTTGAGGAGCAAAATTCTTCCGTTCTGCGGCGGTTAAACGTGGAGGCAATGGGTGGCCATTGCTAAGCCGATGAGGGCGGTAGCCCGGCAAGGGATTTTCTCCATCAGGAGCAGTGTTCCGGCAGTAAAACCAGGTCTGGTTCCAATCTTTAGGATGGCTATGATGTTTGGCATGAGGGAAGTCAGCCTCTTTCCTTTTTTGAATTGACACGCCACCAAGCTCTGTGTTGGGACCATCTGAGAATTCTGTGCGGCGGTTCAGATGAAAGAAATCCCGGAACAACTCCACGGTTGGCTCTTCTTGAAGATAGACTTTGCAGAATACTTGAAAGTTGCATATATTTGATACAGAGTTTGGACCAATATCTTGCGGATGGATTTGGAAGCTTGCTAGGACATCCCGGAAAATTTTGATCCGGGCGGGCTGAATCCCCGGTCTAAGTGTTGCATAAAAACAATCACCTCTCCTTCTTGAGGTTCAGGTGGACATTCCGATTCCGGAACTCGCCAGTGGAGAACCCTCTTTGAGGCTAAGGCACCAGTGGTGACATAACCATTGATCTATGTCTCTGTGATCCGGGACAGAACCCAATTGGAAGCAGAAAATTGCTTCGACATTCCAGAAAGAGGAACTGAAAGTAAAAGTGCCGGTTTAAGGTGTCTAATTTAGTGTTAAACCGGAGAAGAATACTGTGCAAGTTCAGTTGGCGGTTTAAGAGAGGGCTAATGCTATATGGAGGATTGACTATTAAAGGGTTAAACCGCCTGTAGGCAAAAGGACCAGAATTTGAAACTTCGGCTAAGTACTGACAGAAACAGTTTTCACACAATGGTCAAATTTATTTGGATCTACCACATTTGTAAAGCAGTTTTTATCTGTGAGTTCTAAAGGTGCTAAATAGAGCAGGGAAGGTCATGTACTTTACAGAGGTAAAAGAACGATCTGCTAGCATTAAAAATGGACGTACAGTACCTTCCGCATGAGATCTACACTATTACTGGGTCAAAAATTATCGTGGCAGGTGGAAGAACAAAGAAGGATGAAGAACTGTGCGGAAGAGATCGGGAACCCTAAAAACAGATCTAAAGACGGAGGATAAAGGAAGTTTACCACTGCAGATCTACTGCGGAAAAAGGAGGACGAAAGTCTGGTCCGTTTCAGGTTGATGCAGCGGCCTTTGTTGATGCAGATCTCGAAGGTCGCGGACGGCGGCAGAGCTCCAGAGCTTGGGCGTCGTGAGGAAGAAGAAGGCAGAAGGGGAAAAAAGAGAAGGGCCCTCGGGCCTTATTTATAGAGGAGAGAGTAAAATGGCAGGCGCGGGAATCAAGGAGCCTGAAACGGCAGAATAAGTGCGCCTGTCGCCTCGATTTTCGGGATAACCATTAAGTGAAGGGAATCTTTTTTAATTATTGTTTATAGAGATGATGTCATGATGGACCGTTGCTGCGTTCAGAGGATGACGTCACGGCGGTTTACAAAGTTTCAGGAGAAGACAATATGGCGGTTTACGAAAATACAAGAAGATGCCCGCAAGGGATATTTGAAGTATTGAAGATTGACATGAACAAATTCAAATCAATCTGGGGCCTAATGTGGAGGATATAACTATTGAGTATAAACCGGCCAGGAGGGTCCGGTTCACCCTTGACTATGTTGAAGCCCATGAAGATCTGGAAGATGGCGCTTTACTAAAAGTAGCATAGAAGCCCGAAGCCCAAGGGCGGATTAGGGCCCATAGTGGTAAACCGCCATGACTATGTAAACTTGTAGTATAAGTTAGGAAAGGAGAGACCGAGCCGGATGCTTTGTATGAGTCGGCCTCAGGGCTCTGTAAACTGGCCGGGCGTCAACCTGTGTATATAAAGGGGCGACCCGGCGGCAGTTCAAGGAGGACAGACAACAACTCGAGACTCAGGCAAGCGTATTCCGCTCCCTGATCATCGAAACCCAATCAATCCCATCACAACTAGACGTAGGCTTTTACCTTCATCGAAGGGGCCGAAATAGTATAACTCCCGTGTCCCTTGTCCGGTTTAACCCCTTCAAGCTAACCCATTGTGATGGCTCCACGACTAAGTCCTTTCACAAGGACATCTGACGTGATAATTCCACGACACAGACTGTACTGTTTTGGCGGATTGCTGTTATGTTTGCATTGTTTGCATATGTTTGCTTGTTTAATGATTCTATTTGATGATAGGAGTATTAAATATGCAGAGGCATTTAGTATGCAATGTTGAATAATAATTTTAGTGATTTGTTACAGTAGAATATGATAAGGTTTTGCATTGGTTTATACTAACCTATCTCACGAGTTCTTGTTGAGTTTGTTGTGAATGAAGCTTTTGATAAAAAGAAGAGAAACCATGATATGAGAGGAATTAAGGAGACAGAAAAGTTCAAGCTTGGGGATGCCCAAGGCACCCCATGATGTTATTTCAAGAAGTCTCAAGCATCTAAGCTCGGGGATGCCCCGGTAGGAATCCCGCCCTTCTTCTTCAACAACTATCGGTTAGTATCGGTTGAGCCTAAGTTTTTGCTTCTTCACATGAGTTGTGCTATCCTTGCCATGTAGTTTTCTTTAGCTTTGCTTGCTATTTGAATAAAGTATCAAGATCTGAATTCTTTAATGAGAGAGAGCCTTCATTTAATTGCATAATTATTTAGCTACTCATTGATCTTCACTTATATCTTGTTGGAGTAGTTCGTCGTTTGCTCTAGTACTTCACTTATATCTTTTAGAGCACGGCGGTGGTTATATTTTGTAGAAATTGCTAGTCTCTCATGCTTCACTTAGATTATTTTGAGAGTCGTTAATAGCATGGTAATTTGCTTAATGTTAATGTACTTGGTATTCAAGATATGTGAAACTTTCTTTTGAGTGCGTTGAATACTAAGTTAAGTTTGATGCTTGATAATTGTTTTGAGATATGGAGGTGATAATATCAAAGTCATGCTAGTTGGGTGATTATGAATTTGAGAAATTCTTGTGTTGAAGTTCGCAAGTCCCGTAGCAAGCACGTATGGTTAAAGTTGTGTAACAAATTTGAAACATGAAGTGTACCTGGCTTGTGCATCCTTATGAGTGGCAGTCGGGGATGAGCGATGGTATTTTCCTACCAATCTATCCCCCTAGGAGCATGCGCGTAGTACTTGATTTTTGATGACTTATAAATTTTTGCAATAAGTATATGAGTTCTTTTGACTAATGCTGAGTCCATGGATTATACGCACTTTTACCTTTCCGCCATTGCTAGCCTCTTCGGTATCATGCATTGCCCTTTCTCACCCCGAGAGTTGGTGCAAACTTCGCCGGCGCATCCAAACCCCGTGATATGATACGCTCTATCACACATAAGCCTCCTTATATCTTCCTCAAAACAGCCACCATACCTACCTATCATGGCATTTCCATAGCCATTCCGAGATATATTGCACATGCAACTGCCACCATCATCATCATGACATACATTACTTTTGTCATATTGCCATTGCATGATCATGTAGTTGACATCGTATTTGTGGCAAAGCCACCATGCATTATTTTTCATACATGTCACTCTTGATTCATTGCACCATCCCGGTACACCACCGGAGGCATTCATATAGAGTCATATCTTGTTCTAAGTTTTGAGTTATAATCCTTATGTTGTAATCAATAGAAGTGTGATGATCATCATTATTAGAGCATTGCCCAATCAAAAAAAAGGAGAAAGGCCAAAAAAAAGCCCAAAAAATAATAATAATAAAAAGGGCAATGCAACTATCTCTTTTTCCACACTTGTTCTTCAAAGTAGCACCTAGATCTTCATGTAGTGAGTCTCATATATTGTGCTTCAAAGTAGCACCATGCTTTCCATGTAGAGAGTCTCATGTGTTATCACTTTCATATACTAGTGGGAATTTTTCATTATAGAACTTGTCTTGTATATTCCTACGATGGGCTTCCTCAAATGCCCTAGGTCATCATGAGCAAGCAAGTTGGATGCACACCCACTAGTTTTCTTTTTGTTGAGCATTCATAGCTCTAGTGCATCCGTTGCATGGCAATCCCTACTCCTCATGTTGACATCAATTGATGGGCATCTCCATAGCCCGTTGATTAGCCTCGTCAACATGAGACTTTCTCTTTTTTTGTCTTCTCCACACAATCCCCATCATCATATTCTATTCCACCCATAGTGCTATATCCATGGCTCACGCTCATGTATTGCGTGAAGGTTGAAAAAGTTTGAGATTATTTAAGTATGAAACAATTGCTTGGCTTGTCATCAGGGGTATAGAAGTTGGGAACATCTATGTGTGACGAAAATGAAGCATAGCCTAACTATATGATTTTGTAGGGATGAACTTTCTTTTACCATGTTATTTTGAGAAGACATGATTGCTTTGATTAGTATGCTTGAAGTATTATTATTTTTGTGTCAATATAAACTTTTGTCTTGAATCTTTCGGATCTGAATATTCATATCACAATTAAGAAGGTTTACATTGAAATTATGCCAATGTATCACTCCGCATCAAAAATTCTTTTTTTTATCATTTACCTACTCGAGGACGAGCAGGAATTAAGCTTGGGGATGCTTGATACGTCTCCAACGTATCTATAATTTTTGATTGCTCCATGCTACTTTATCTACTGTTTTAGGCAATATTGGCTTTATTATCCACTTTTATATTACTTTTGGGACTAACCTATTAACCGGAGGTCCAGCCCAGATTTGCTGTTTTTATGCCTATTTCAGTGTTTCGAGGAAAAGGAATATCAGACGGAGTCAAAACGGAACGAAATCAACTAGAGAAGTTATTTTTGGAAGGAAACCCACCTGATGGACTTGGACTCCACGTCAGAAGATACGGGAGGTGCTCACGAGGGTGGGGCGCGCGCCCACCCCCCTAGGGCGCGCCCCCCTGCCTCGTGGGGCCCCCGTAGCTCCACCGACGTAACCCCTGCACCCATATATACCTACGTACCCTAAAACTTCCAGAACAGAAGATAGATCGGGAGTTCCGCCGCCTCAAGCCTCTGTAGCCACCAAAAACCAATCGGGACCCTGTTCCGGCACCCTGCCGGAGGGGGATCCCATCACCGGAGGCCATCTTCATCATCCCGGCGCTATCCATGACGAGGAGGGAGTAGTTCACACTCGGGGCTGAGGGTATGTACCAGTAGCTATGTGTTTGATCTCTCTCTCTCGTGTTCTCTCTCGTGTTCCTCTAAGGCACGATCTTGATGTATCCCGAGCTTTGCTATTGTAGTTGGATCTTATGATGTTTCTCCCTCTCTACTCTCTTGTGATGAATTGAGTTTCCCCTTTGAAGTTATCTTATCAGATTGAGTCTTTTATGAGAACACTTGATGTATGTCTTGCCGTGATTATCTGGGGTGACAATGGGATATCATGTGCCACTTGATGTATGTTTTGGCGATCAACTTGCGGGTTTCGTGACATTGGGAACCTATGCATAGCGGTTGGCACACGTTCTTGACTCTCCGGTAGTAGCTTTGGGGTACTCTTTGAAGTACTTTTATGTTGGTTGGATGAATCTGAGATTGTGTGATGCATATCGTATAATCATGCCCACGGATACTTGATGTGACAATGGAGTATCTAGGTGACATTAGGGTTTTGGTTGATTTGTGTCTTATGGTGTTATTCTAGTACGAACTCTTTTATAGATCGATCCGAAAGAATAACTTTGAGGTGGTTTCGTACGCTGCCACAATCTCTACATTTGTTCTCTGCTATTAGTGGCTTTGGAGTGACTCTTTGTTGCATGTTGAGGGCTTGTTATATGATCTATCTATGTTATTATTGTTGAGAGAACTTGCACTACTGAAAGTATGAACCCTAGGCGTTGTTCCCTATCATTGCAATACCGTTTACGCTCACTTTTACCACTTGTTACCTTGGTGTTTTTATTATTTCAGATTACAAAAACCTATATCTACTATCTATTTTGCACTTGTATCACCATCTCTTCGCCGAACTAGTGCACCTATACAATTTACTATTATATTGGGTGTGTTGGGGACACAAGAGACTCTTTGTTATTTGGTTGCAGGGTTGCTTGAGAGAGACCATCTTCATCCTATGCCTCCTACAGATTGATAAACCTTAGGTCATCCACTTGAGGGAAATTTGCTACTGTCCTATAAACATGTGCACTTGCAGGCCCAACAACGTCTACAAGAAGAAGGTTGTGTAGTAGACATCAGCGCACAGTTCCCCTAGGCATGCAGGGCCCACACCTAGGGGAACCCGGTGAACCACAAGCCCGCAAGCGGGACCCAGATCGGAGTCCCGGGCACCGACTATACGGACCCACCGACTCGGCATATTACCATTGTAACCCTAGGTGGGTTGATCTATAAAACCCCCCAGGAACCCACGCCCACGGGGGCATACGATCAGATAGCAGATCATCATCTAGGCATCGCACCATTACAAAGGCAAGCAAGAGACACATACGAGAGAGAAGCAAGTAAGCATAGGACTAGCCACCAAATAGCAACGCAGGGGAGAAGGAGCAGCCCAAGCCTTGCCAGCTTCGTTCCTCCTCCATACAGCTCCAGGAGCAACATTGTACTATCGATCATCCAACCAAACTCGGCAGGACTAGGCGTGTTATCTCTCCTGAGAGCCCCTAACCTGGGTATGTCCGGCGTCCCGCGCCCGCGCATGCCAACCTTGCCTCTAGAGCCCACCAGCGCCCTCGAGCCTCCTCCTCTCTTTAGCCATCCCTTGGCATCTGCCATTGCAAAGTTCACAAGGAGCACGAAAAATATTGAATCTTTCAGCACAATCATCAAGACTTTCTTGCAAACCTTTAGTTTCTAAATACTTATGCATCTTGCAATATCTATTTTCCCTATTTGGTGTGTACTTGCAAACCCAATCTACTCCACAAAAATCAACATGCTTATAAGAGACATTTTCATCATAACTAGTGCAATCATCATTAGTAATATGGATATTCAAAGAGTTCATACTAACAACATTGCAATCATGCTCATCATTCAAAGATTTAGTACCAAGCATTTTAATGTATTCTTCTTCTAGCACTTGAGCACAATTTTACTTTCCATCATACTCACGAAAGATATTAAAAAGATGAAGCGTATGAGACAAGCTTAACTCCATTTTTTATATTTTTTCTTTTATAAACTAAACTAGTGATAAAACAAGAAACAAAAAGATTCAATTGCAAGATCTAAAGATATACCTTCAAGCACTCACCTCCCCGGCAACAGCGCCAGAAAAGAGCTTAGTTGACGGGGTGTGAGTGCCGCTTACCTAGCCTCCTCGGCAACGGCGCTAGAAAAGAGCTTGATGTCTACTACACAACCTTCTTCTTGTAGACGTTGTTGGGCCTCCAAGTGCAGAGGTTTGTAGGACAGTAGCAAATTTCCCTCCAGTGGATGACCTAAGGTTTATCAATCCGTAGGAGGTGTAGGATGAAGATGGTCTCTCTCAAGCAACCCTGGAACCAAATAACAAAGAGTCTCTTGTGTCCCCAACACACCCAATACAATGGCAAATTGTATAGGTGCACTAGTTCGGTGAAGAGATGGTGATACAAGTGCAATATGGATGGTAGATATAGGTTTTTGTAATCTGAAAATATAAAATCAGCAAGGTAACTAATGATAAAAGTGAGCGTAAACGGTATTGCAATGATAGGAAACAAGGCATAGGGTTCATACTTTCACTAGTGCAAGTTCTCTCAACAATAATAACATAGATAGATCATATAACAATCCCTCAACATGCAACAAAGAGTCACTCCAAATCCACTAATAGCGGAGAACAAACGAAGAGATTATGATAGGGTACGAAACCACCTCAAAGTTATTCTTTCGGATCGATCTATTCAAGAGTTCGTACTAGAATAACACCTTAAGACACAAATCAACCAAAACCCTAATGTCACCTAGATACTCCATTGTCACCTCGAGTATCCGTGGGTATGATTATACGATATGCATCACACAATCACAGATCCATCTATTCAACCAACACAAAGTACTTCAAAGAGTGCCCCAAAGTTTCTACGCGAGAGTCAAGACGAAAATGTGTGCCAACCCCTATGCAGAGGTTCATGGGCGGAACTTGCAAGTTGATCACCAAAACATACATCAAGTGGATCACGTGATATCCCACTGTCACCACATATAAGCACGGCAAGACATACATCAAGTGTTCTCAAATCCTTAAAAACTCAATCCGACAAGACAACTTCAAAGGGAAAACTCAATTCATCACAAGAGAGTAGAGGGGGAGAAACATCATAAGATCCAACTATAATAGCAAAGCTCGCGATACATCAAGATCGTGCCATAGAGAGAACACGAGAGAGAGATCAAACACATAGCTACTGGTACATACCCTCAGCCCCGAGGGTGAACTACTCCCTCCTCGTCATGGAGAACGTCGGGATGATGAAGATGGCCACCGGTGACAGATCCCCCCCTCCGGCAGGGTGCCGGAACGGGCTCCCGAGAGGTTTTTGGTGGCTATAGAGGCTTGCGGCGGTGGAACTCCCGATCTATCTTCATATTCAATGTTTTTAGGGTACATGGACTTATATAGGTGAAAGAAGTTGGTCGGGGGAGCCTCGAGGGGCCCAGGAGACAGGGGCGCGCCCAGGGGGTGGGCGCGCCTTCCTATCTCCTGGCTTCCTCGAACCTTCCCTGGCTTGAACTCCAAGTCTCCCGGATCATATCCTTTCCAAAAATCATGCTCCCGAAGGTTTCATTCCATTTGGACTCCGTTTGATATTCCTTTTCTTCGAAATACTGAAACAGGCAATAAAACAGCAATATGGGTTGGGCCTCCGGTTAATAGGTTAGTCCCGAAAGTAATATAAAAGTGTATAATAAAGCCCGTAATCATTCAAAACAGATAATAAAATAGCATGAATGCTTCATAAATTATAGATACGTTAGAGACGTATCAGGGGCTCTAACACACATCAATTGTTCTAGGTCGTGTGCGGTGCCCCCTCCATCGTTTACTTCTCTGGTCATATTGTCGTAGTGCTTAGGAGAAGCCCTGCGCGAATCACTTCACCATCACCGTCACCATGCCGTCGTGCTGATGAAACTCTCCCTCGACACTTTGCTGCATCAAGAGTTTGAGGGACGTCATCGAGCTGAACGTGTGCAGAACTTGGAGGTGTCGTACGTTCGGTGCTTGATCGGTTGAATCGCGAAGACGTTCGACTACATAGCGTTAAACTAACGCTTCCGCTTTCGGTCTACGAGGGTACGTGGACACACTCTCCCCTCTCATTGCTATGCATCTCCTAGATAGATCTTGCATGATCATAGGATTTTTTTTGAAATTGCATGCTACGTTCTCAACAGTGGCATCCGAGCCAGGTCTATGCATAGATGATATGCATGAGCAGAGCACAAACATTTGTGGGCGGTGATCGTCATACTACTTACCACCAATATCTTATTTTGATTCCACGGTACTGTTGGACGAAGCGGCAAAAATAATAGCAAACTAAAATAACAGAAAGAATTTTCATAAAGATTTTTTTTGTTAGAAATTTTAATAGCAAACTAAAATAACAAAATCAGTTTTTGATTAAAACAGACATTTAAAATAACCTAAAAATTACCAAATTGAATATAATGATAAAACACAGTAATATTAAATAGCAGGAAAAAGAATCACTCAAAAATCTATTTTTATAGTAAAGTTATTCACAAACTGGTGATTCACACAAATTTAAAAGAATTCAAATTTAAACTATTCAAATTTGAAAACTAATGGCACTAATAGAAAGTTTATAATTTTTGTGACCTAAAAGCAGAAAGAATCACTAAAAAATTGTAAGTATTTAGGTGTAAGTAGAAAAAACAAAATAAATAAAGCAAAAAAGAAAACAAAAAAACAGAAGAAAAAAATGCCGCTTACTGGGCCACCACGGCCTGAATACGACTAGAAACCCAGCTAGTTGGGCCAGGATTCAGGCCTGTATGAGGCCCAGTAGGCCCATAGGCAGATGAGTGTGTGATTAGGCTCGTAAGCTTGCAGTTGACAGGAGCTCAAGAGGGTCGGTGCAGCAGTGCTTATAAACAACTCTCGAGCCCTCTCAGCTAGCGAGGTGGGACTAAACTTTTGGCCCCGGGCAGCACCACCCTTCTGTCCCAGTTTGTGGCACCAACCGGGACCAATGCCACCCTTTGGTCCCGGTTCGTGCTATCAACCGGGACCAAAGGTCTCTGCTTCCCGCCCTTGACGATAAGAGACCTAAAGGGGCACTGGTCCCGGTTGGTGCCACGAACTGGGACCAATGCTTTGGGTATATAATCCCATACTTAGCAGTTTCTGCAAAAATCACTTCTTCTCCGCCCCGACGCCCCCAGCTGCTCCTTGTCACTGTCGTCACCGAGCTCTGCCCCGACGCCGTCAGGCTACTCCACCAAGCCATCGCTGCCGATGCCGTTAGGCTGCTTCATGTCACCGCCGCCGCTGCCGACGCCCTCTGCCCCGACGCCGGCACCGCACCCCACGCTCCTGCCCACCCCGACGCCGCCCATCGTGCCCCGCTGCCCCGATGCCGACACCGCCCCTGCCCTGCTCCCACACCCCTGCTGCCTTCGACCCTAGGTCTTTGTCGCCGCCCCCTCACCACGTAGTGCTCTGTCGCCGTCGCCCTCGCCCACCCACAGTCGCCCAGCCACCACTCGCCCACCCACCTCACCGTCGTTCCCCATTCTCATCCACCACTCCCATCGCTTCTCGACGCCGGCCATAGCGCCCAAGAAGAGGCCGTCTGCAAGAGCTTTTCGCCGTGCTCAAGAGCGATGGGAGGAGATTGTCAGCAAGTCTGCAAGGGAGTGATACGTCTCCAACATATCTATAATTTTTTATTGTTCCATGCTATTATATTACCCGTTTCGGATGTTTATGGGCTTTACTATACACTTTCATATCATTTTTGGGACTAACCTATTAACCGGAGGCCCAGCCCAAATTGTTGTTTGTTTGCCTATTTCAGTGTTTCGAAGAAAAGGAATATCAAACGGAGTCCAAACTGAATGAAACCTTTTGGAGAGATCTTTTTGGAACAAATGCAATCTAGGAGACTTGGAGTGGACGTCAAGAAGCAGCCGAGGTGGCCACGAGGCAGGAGGACGCGCCCTAGGGGGGTTGGCGCGCCCCCCACCCTCGTGGGCCCCTCGTGGCTCCCCTAACCGACTTCCTTCGCCTATATATATCTCCGTACCCTGAAAACATCCAGGAGCACCACAAAACCCTATTTCCACCGCCGCAAGCTTCTGTACCCGCGAGATCCCATCTTGGAGCCTTTTCCGGTGCTCCGCCGGAGGGGGAATCAATCACGGAGGGCTTCTACATCAACACCATAGGCTCTCCGATGAGTTGTGAGTAGTTTACCACAGACCTTCGGGTCCATATATATTAGCTAGATGGATTCTTCTCTCTCTTTGAATCTCAATACAATGTTCTCCTCGATCTTCTTGGAGATCTATTCGATGTAACTCTTTTTGCGGCGTGTTTGTCGAGATCCGATGAATTGTGGGTTTATGATCAAGTTTATCTATGAGAAATATTTGAATCTCCTCTATATTCTTTTATGTATGATTGGTTATCTTTGCAAGTCTCTTCGAATTATAATTTTGGTTCGGCCTACTAGATTGATCTTTCTTGCAATGAGAGAAGTGCTTAGCTTTGGGTTCAATCTTGCAGTGTCCTTTCCAAGTGACAGCAAGGGCAGCAAGGGACGTATTGTATTGTTGCCATTGAGGATAAAAAGATGGGGTTTATATCATATTGCTTGAGTTTATCCCTCTACATCATGTCATCTTGCCTAATGCGTTACTCTATTCTTATGAACTTAATACTCTAGATGCATACTGGATAGCGGTCGATGTGTGGAGTAATAGTAGTAGATGCAAAATCGTTTCGATCTACTTGTCGCGGACGTGATGCCTATATACAAGATCATGCCTAGATATTCTCATAACTATGCACTTTTCTATCAATTGCTCGACAGTAATCTGTTGGGATCTACGGTAGGGTGCGTCAACTGCAAATTAAAATTCCTACGCACAGAACAACCAAGAACATGCTACGGGAGATGGATCACAGTTTGTTAACACTAGATGCACAGTGCCGTGCAACGGAAGAAGAGTTGGGGCAGCGCGTCCGCGTGGATCGTCTCCTCCTCGTGCGATCTCCCTCGAACAGCCGGTCGTCCGATCCCACGTACAGGTTCGCCGGAGCGGCGCAAGTGCACTGCCTCTAATGGTATCCGTGCGTGCAGGAGGAACACTGTGCGGCGGACTGCTAGGTACGATCACACAGTCGGCCGCGAGTGGAGGTGGCTATTCGCAACACATGCAAACCCTAGTCGCAGCGCCGAAGCGATCAACCGCATGAGTGTGTCTCACCTCCACTTTATATAGGCGCCCGTCGCGGGCTCAACACTTGGGCCTTGCACGGACCCTAAAGCCCACAAGTCTACTCGGCCACAATTCGAATACAGATCGGATCACATCCAACCAGTGTCCTCGTATCCAACCTTGTAGGTTCCTTCCCTTAAGCGCACGACCCCTTAGGTTCAAGTCGGCTTGGACGCAGTTCGGATCACCTCCGACCTGCACGGTTGGTAGCGGCCTCTAGCAAGGCGTGCCGACCACCAAGCAGACTATGAAGCTGGTTAGGCGAACCTGTACAACGTGTCACACTTCTATTCCCTTTGCCTCACGATATATGTTGTCGGGCTCAAGGCGAGACTGTCATCCTTGTGCTAGCCCGACCTGTTTCTCATTCCAGTGATACCGACCACAATCCGAATTATCTCATAATCCTTGTCGCATGGCCAAGCTTCTCTTGGTCGGATCACACGAGGGGCCCAGAGTATATCTCTCCTGATCGGAGGGGCAAATCCCATCTTGCTTGACCACGTCTCGCAGCATGGGTCTGGACAAGCCCGAAACCTACCTTTGTAACTACCCAGTCGCGGAGTAGCGTTTGGTCGGCCCAAAGCAAGTCTATCACCATCTCGAGTACATGCGTCAGCTCAGGTCTTAGGACATAGAACGTATGTTGTACTAGAGACTCACAGATGACATATCGCTGCGTCTCATAGTTGGGTCTGTCCGACTCGGACCTTATCTCGACTCGGATCCGACTACGTCAAATCCGACCAAACCTTTCCATGTCCATATTATCCGGTTAGCATCCAATGCTCCATGGCTAGTGAGACCAAGCCATCGACCGTGTCATATGCTAGTCTAGTTGGATGCGCGTCCACACAGCCCTTTCGACTAGGGACCTTTTAGGACAGTCATCATACAATGCATAGTCCCACAAACAAGTCACACACTTGCTGATACACATCATTGATAATGTCCAAGGACTATCTTTATTCATAAACACATAGGAAATATCATCATATATGATTGCCTCTAGGGCATATCTCCAACAGACTCCCACTTGCACTAGAGTCAATCAAATAGACATCGAATGCCTATAGCTCTAACGTGCCCCTCATGCTTGGGTTGTGGAAGCGGCTCAGTCAACGGATCTGCAACATTTGCATCCATGTGAATCTTGCATAACTCTACATCACCATTCTTTACGATCTTTCGTATCAGGTGATATTTCCGGTCTATGTGTCTGACCTTGTGGTGATTCCTCGGCTCCTTCGCTTGTACGATGGCACCAGAATTATCACAATAAAGGTCCAACGGTTTCACCAAGACAGGGAAAATACCAAGATCATCCAGAAAATGTCGGATCCAAACACCTTCCTTTGCAGCTTCACAAGCCATAATGTATTCGGCTTCTGTAGTAGAATCGGCCACCGTATCCTGCTTGGAACTCATCCAGTGCACTGCTCCTCCGTTCAGGACGTACACGAATCCGGACTATGATCGACAATCATCTCTGTCGGTTTGGAAACTAGCATCGATGTAACCCCTTACGATGAGCTCTTCCTCACCTCCATAAACTAGGAACATCTCTTTAGTCCTTTTCAGGTACTTCAAAATAGTCTTTACCGCTGCCCAGTGACTCTCACCTGGGTTGGCCTGGTATCTACTTGTTAGGCTTATTGCAAAAGCAACATCAGGCCTTGTACATATCATGGCATACATGATGGATCCGATTGCCGAGGCAAAAGGAATCCTACTCATCCTGGTTCGCTCATCAGATGTCGAATGAGTCTCGCTTAGCCTTATACCATGTGAGAGTGGCAAGAACCCTTTCTTTGCCTCACTCATGTTGAACCGCTTCAACACTTTATCTATGTACGTGCTCTGGCTTAAGCCGAGCAGCCTCCTCGATCTATCTCTATAGATCTTAATGCCTAAAATATAGACTGCCTCACCAAGGTCCTTCATCGAAAACTTGCCATTTAATGATTCCTTGACCGAGTTATGATCGAAACATTGTTCCCGATCAACAATATGTCATCCACATACAAGATCAAAAACACTATCAAGCTCCCACTTAACTTCTTGTATAAACAAGAGTCCTCTTCGCTTTTGATGAAACCAAGACCAGTGACGACCTCATCAAAACGAATGTTCCAACTCCGACATGCTTGCTTCAACCCATAAATGGATCTCTTGAGCTTGCATACCTTACTAGTGCTAGTCAGATTGACAAAACCCTCAGGCTGTATCATATACACGTCCTCGGTTAAATTTCCATGAAGGAAAGCCATTTTGACATCCATCTGCCATATCTCGTAATCGAAATATGCAGCTATAGCTAGTATGATCCTCACCGATTTCAGCATCGCTACCGGCGAGTAAGTCTCATCATAGTCAATTCCTTGAACTTGTCCATAACCTTTTGCGACAAGCCGAGCTTTGTGGATCTGAACATTTCCATGCACATTGGTTTTCTTCTTAAAGACCCATTTGCAACCAATGGCCGTTACGCCAGGCGGCGGATCAACCAAGTCCCAAACTTGATTCTCATCCATGGACTTTAACTCGGATCTCATGGCCTCCATGTTGGGGAACGTAGTAATTTCAAAAAAAAATCCTACGCACACGCAAGATCATGGTGATGGCATAGCAACGAGAGGGGAGAGTGTTGTCCACGTACCCTCGTAGACCGTAAGCGGAAGCGTTATGACAACGCGGTTGATGTAGTCGTACGTTTTCACGATTCAACCGATCCAAGCACCGAACGTACGGCACCTCCGTGTTCAGCACACGTTTAGCTCGATGACGTTCCCCGGGCTCCAATCCAGCAAAGCGTCGGGGATGAGTTCCGTCAGCACGACGGCGTGGTGATGATGATGATGTTCTACCGGCGCAGGGCTTTGCCTAAACTCCGCGACGATATGACCGAGATGGAATATGGTGGAGGGGGCACCGCACACGGCTAAGGAACGATCCGTAGATCAACTTGTATGTCTATGGGGTGCCCCCCTCCTCCGTATATAAAGGGGGAGAGGAGGAGGGGGCCGGCCAAGAGGGGAGGTGCGCCCTAGGGGGGGCAAACCTACTCCAAGTAGGTTTGGCCCCCCTTTCCTATTAGGAGTAGGAGAGGGAAGGAAGAGAGGGGAGGGAAGAAGGAAAGGGGGGCCGGCCCCCCTCCCAATTCGGATTGGGCTTGGGGGGGGCGCCCCCTCCTTTGCTCCTTCTCCCTCCCTTCCACTAAGGCCCAATAAGGCCCATATACTTACCGGGGGGTTCCGGTAACCTCCCGGAACTCCGGTATAGTCCCAATCTCATCCGGAACCTTTCCGGTGTCCAAATATATCCGTCCAATATATCAATCTTTATGTCTCGACCATTTCGAGAGTCCTCGTCATGTCTGTGATCACATCCGGTACTCCGAACAACCTTCGGTACATCAAAACTTATAAACTCATAATAAAATTGTCATCGTAACGTTAAGCGTGCGGACCCTACGGGTTCGAGAACTATGTAGACATGACCTAGAACTATTCTCGGTCAATAACCAATAGTGGAACCTGGATGTTCATATTGGCTCCTACATATTCTACGAAGATCTTTATCGGTCAAACCGCATAACAACATACGTTGTTCCCTTTGTCATCGGTATGTTACTTGCCCAAGATTCGATCGTCGGTATCCAATACCTAGTTCAATCTCATTATCGGCAAGTCTCTTTACTCATTACGTAATGCATCATTCTGTAACTAACTCATTAGCTACATTACTTGCAAGGCTTATAGTGATTTGCATTACCGAGAGGGCCCAGAGATACCTCTCCGACAATCGGAGTGACAAAACCTAATCGCGAAATACGCCAACCCAACATGTACCTTTGGAGACACCTGTAGTACTCCTTTATAATCACCCAGTTACGTTGTGACGTTTGGTAGTACCCAAAGTGTTCCTCCAGTAAACGGGAGTTGCATAATCTCATAGTTACAGGAACATGTATAAGTCATGAAGAAAGCAATAGCAACATACTAAACGATCAAGTGCTAAGCTAACGGAATGGGTCATGTCAATCACATCATTCTCCTAATGATGTGATCCCGTTAATCAAATGACAACTCATGTCTATGGTTAGGAAACATAACCATCTTCGATTAACGAGCTAGTCAAGTAGAGGCATACTAGTGACACTCTGTTTGTCTATGTATTCACACATGTATTATGTTTCCGGTTAATACAATTCTAGCATGAATAATAAACATTTATCATGATATAAGGAAATAAATAATAACTTTATTATTGCCTCTAGAGCATATTTCCTTCAGTCCCCCACTTGCACTAGAGTCAATAATCTAGTTCACGTCGCCATGTGATTTAACATCAATAGTTCACATCTATATGTGGTTAACACCCATAGTTCACATCGACATGTGACCAACACCCAAAGGGTTTACTAGAGTCAGTAAACTAGTTCACATCGCTATGTGATTAACACCCAAAGAGTACTAAGGTGTGATCATGTTTTGCTTGTGAGATAATTTTAGTCAACGGGTCTGTCATATTCAGAGCCGTAAGTATTTTGCAAATTTCTATGTCTACAATGCTCTGCACAGAGCTACTCTAGCTAATTGCTCCCACTTTCAATATGTATCCAGATTGAGACTCAGAGTCATCTAGATTAGTGTTAAAACTTGCATCGACGTAACCCTTTACGACGAACCTTTTTTCACTTCCATAATCGAGAAACATATCCTTATTCCACTAAGGATAATTTTCACCGCTGTCCATTGATCTACTCCTAGATCACTATTGCACTCCCTTGCCAAGCGTAGTGGTAGGGTATGCAATAGATCTGGTACACAGCATGACATACTTTATAGAACCTATGGCTGATGCATAGGGAATGACTTTCATTCTCTTTCTATCTTCTGCCGTGGTCGGGTTTTGAGTCTTACTCAATCTCACACCTTGTAACACAGGCAAGAACTCTTTCTTTGACTGTTCCATTTTGAACTACTTCAAAATCTTGTCAAGGTATGTATTCATTGAAAAACTTATCAAGCATCTTGACCTATCTCTATAGATCTTGATGCTCAATATGTAAGCAGCTTCATGGAGGTTTTTCTTTGAAAAAACTCCTTTCAAACACTCCTTTATGCTTTGCAGAATAATTCTACATTATTTCCGATCAACAATATGTCATTCACATATACTTATCAGAAAGGCTGTAGTGCTCCCACTCACTTTCTTGTAAATACAGGCCTTTCCAAAAGTCTGTATAAAACCATATGCTTTGATCAACACATCAAAGCGTATATTCCAACTCCGAGATGCTTGCACCAGTCCATTGATGGATCGCTGGAGCTTGCACACTTTGTTAGCATCTTTAGGATTGACAAAAACTTTCTGGTTGCATCATATACAACTCTTCTTTAATAAATCCATTAAGGAATGCAGTTTTGACATCCATTTGCCCGATTTCATAAAATGTGGCAATTGCTAACATGATTCAAACAGACTTAAGCTTCGATACGAGTGAGAAAATCTCATCGTATTCAACACCTTGAACTTGTTGAAAACCTTTCGCAACAAGTCGAGCTTAGTAGATAGTAGCACTACTATCAGTGTCCGTCTTCCTCTTGAAGATCCATTTATTTAACATGGCTTGCTGATCATCGAGCAAGTCAATCAAAGTCCATACTTTGTTCTCATACATGGATCATATCTCAGATTTTATGGCCTCAAGCCATTTCGTGGAATCTGGGCTCATCATCGCTTCCTCATAGTTCGTAGGTTCATCATGGTCTAGTAACATGACTTCCAGAACAGGATTACCGTACCACTCTGGTGCGGATCTTACTCTGGAAGACCTACGAGGTTCTGTAGTAACTTAATCTAAAGTTTCATGATCATCATCATTAACTTCCTCACTAATTGGTGTAGTAGTCACAGGAACAGATTTCTGTGATGAACTACTTTCAAATAAGGGAGCAGGTACAGTTACCTCATCAAGTTCTACTTTCCTCCCACTCACTTCTTTCGAGAGAAACTCCTTCTCTAGAAAGGATCCATTCTAAGCAACGAATGTTTTTCCTTTGGATTTGTGATAGAAGGAGTACCCAACAGTTTCCTTTGGGTATTCTATGAAGACGCACTTCTCCGATTTGGGTTCGAGCTTATCAGGTTGAAACTTTTTCATATAAGCATCGCAACTCCAAACTTTAAGAAACGACAACTTTGGTTTCTTGCCAAACCACAGTTCATAAGGCGTCATCTCAACGGATTTTGATGGTGCCCAATTTAAAGTGAATGCAGCTGTCTCTAATGCATAACCCCAAAACAATAGCGGTAAATCGGTAAGAGACATCATAGATCGCACCATATCCAATAAAGTGCGGTTACGACGTTCGGACACACCATAACGTTGTGGTGTTCCAGGTGGCGTGAGCTGTGAAACTATTCCACATTGTTTTAATTGAAGACCAAACTCGTAATATTTGTCTCCGCGATTAGATCGCAGAAACTTTATTTTCTTGTTACGATGATTTTTCACTTCACTCTGAAATTCTTTGAACCTTTCAACTATTTCACACTTATGTTTCATCAAGTAGGTATACCCATATCTGCTCAAATCATCTTGTGAAGGTCAGAAAATAACGATACTTGCCACGAGCATCAACACTCATTGGATCGCATACATCGGTATGTATTATTTCCAATAAGTCAGTAGCTTGTTCCATTGTTCCGGAGAACGGAGTTTTAGTCATCTTTCCCAAAAGGCACGGTTCGCAAGCATCAAATGATTCATAACCAAGTGATTCCGAAAATCCATCTTTTATGGAGTTTCTTCATGCGCTTTACACCAATATGACCTAAACGGCAGTGCCACAAATAAGTTGCACTATCATTATTAACTTTACATCTTTTGCTTTCAATATTATGAATATGTGTATCACACGATCGAGATCCAACAAACCATTTTCATTGGGTGTATGACCATAGAAGGTTTTATTCATGTAAACAGAACAATAATTATTCTCTAACTTACATGAATAACCGTATTGCAATAAACATGATCAAATCATATTCATGCTCAACGTAAACGCCAAATAACATTTATTTAGGTTCAACACTAATCCCGAAAGTATAGGGAGTGTGCGATGATGATCATATCAATCTTGGAACTACTTCCAATATTCATCGTCACCTCACCCTCAACTAGTTTCTGTTTATTCTGCAACTCCCGTTTCGAGTTACTACTCTTAGCAACTGAACTAGTATCAAATACCAAGGGGTTGCTATAAACACTAGTAAAGTACACATCAATAGCATGTATATCAAATATATCTATGTTCACTTTGCCATCCTTCTTATCCGCCAAATACTTGGGGTAGTTCCACTTCTAGTGACCAGTCCCTTTGTAGTAGAATCACTTAGTCTTAGGCTTAGCTCCAGACTTGGCCTTCTTCACTTGAACAACAACTTGCTTGCTGTTCTTCTTGAAGTTCCCCTTCTTCCCTTTGCCCTTTTTCTTGAAACTAGTGATCTTGTCCACCATCAACACTTTGATGTTTTTCTTTGATTTCTACCTTCGCTGATTTTTGCATCGCGAAGAGCTTGGGAATTGTTTTCGTTATCCCTTGCACACTATAGTTCATCACGAAGTTCTAGTAACTTAGTGATGGTGACTAGAGAATTCTATCAATCACTATCTTATCTGGAAGATTAACTCCCACTTGATTCAAGCGATTGAAGTACCCAGACAATCTGAGCACATGCTCACTAGTTGAGCGATTCTCCTCCATCTTTTAGCCATAGAACTTGTTGGAGACTTCATATCTCTCAACTCGGGTATTTTCTTGAAATATTAAATTCAACTCCTGAAACATCTCATATGGTCCATGACGTTCAAAACGTCTTTGAAGTCCCGATTCTAAGCCGTTAAGCATGGTGCACTAAACTATCAAGTAGTCATCATATTGAGCTAGCCAAACGTTCATAACGTCTGCATCTGCTCCTGCAATAGGTTTGTCACCTAGCGGTGCATCAAGGACATAATTCTTCTGCGCAGCAATGAGGCTAAACCTCAGATCACAGATCCAATCCACATCATTGCTACTAACATTTTTCAACACAATTTTCTCTAGGAACATATCAAAATAAACATATGAGAGCAACAACGCAAGCTATCGATCTACAACATAATTTGCAAAATACTACCAGGACTAAGTTCATGATAAATTTAAGTTCAATTAATCATATTACTTAAGAACTCCCACTTAGAAAGACATCCCTCTAATCCTCTAAGTGATCACGTGATCCAAATCAACTAAACCATAACCGATCATCACGTGAGATGGAGTAGTTTTCAATGGTGAACATCACTATGTTGATCATATCAACTATATGATTCACGCTCGACCTTTCGGTCTCTGTGTTCCGAGGCCAGATCTGCATATGCTAGGCTCGTCAAGTATAACCTGAATATTCTGCGTGTGCAAAACTGGCTTGCACCCGTTGTAGATGGACGTAGAGCTTATCACACCCGATCATCACGTGGTGTCTGGGCACGACGAACTTTGGCAACAGTGCATATTCAGGGAGAACACTTCTTGATAATTTTTAGTGAGAGATCATCTTAAAATGCTACCGTCAATCAAAGCAAGATAAGATGCATAAAGGATAAACATCACATGCAATCAATATAAGTGATATGATATGGCCATCATCATCTTGTGCTTGTGATCTCCATCTTCGAAGCACCGTCGTGATCACCATCGTCACCGGCGTGACACCTTGATCTTCATCGTAGCATCTTGTCGTTTACGCCATCTATTGCTTCTAGACTATCGCTACCGCTTAGTGATAAAGTAAAGCAATTACAGGGCGTTTGCATTTCATACAATAAAGCGACAACCACATGGCTCCTGCCAGTTGCCGATAACTCCGGTTACAAAACATGATCATCTCATACAATAAAATATAGCATCACATCTTGACCATATCACATCACAACATGCCCTGCAAAAACAAGTTAGACGTCCTCTACTTTGTTGTTGCAAGTTTTACGTGGCTGCTACGGGCTGAGCAAGAACCGTACTTACCTACGCATCAAAACCACAACGATAGTTCGTCAAGTTAGTGCTGTTTTAACCTTCGCAAGGACCGGGCGTAGCCACACTCGGTTCAACTAAAGTTGGAGAAACTGACACCCGCCAGCCACCTGTGTGCAAAGCACGTCGGCAGAACCAGTCTCGCGTAAGCGTACGCGTAATGTCGGTCCGGGCCGCTTCATCCAACAATACCGCCAAACCAAAGTATGACATGCTGGTAAGCAGTATGACTTGTATCGCCCACAACTCACTTGTCTTCTACTCGTGCATATAACATCAATGCATAAAACCTAGGCTTGGATGCCACTGTTGGGGAACGTAGTAATTTCAAAAAAAATCCTACGCACACGCAAGATCATGGCGATGGCATAGCAACGAGAGGGGAGAGTGTTGTCCACGTACCCTCGTAGACCGTAAGCGGAAGCGTTATGACAACGCAGTTGATGTAGTCGTACGTTTTCACGATTCGACCGATCCAAGCACCGAACGTACGGCACCTCTGTGTTCAGCACACGTTCAGCTCGATGACGTTCCCCGGGCTCCAATCCAGCAAAGCGTCGAGGATGAGTTCCGTCAGCACGACGGCGTGGTGACGATGATGATGTTCTACCGGCGCAGGGCTTCGCCTAAACTCCGCGACGATATGACCGAGGTGGAATATGGTGGAGGGGGGCACCGCACACGGCTAAGGAACGATCTGTAGATCAACTTGTATGTCTATGGGGTGCCCCCCTCCTCCGTATATAAAGGGGGAGAGGAGGAGGGGGCCGGCCAAGAGGGGAGGCGCGCCCTAGGAGGGGGGCAAACCTACTCCAAGTAGGTTTGGCCCCCCTTTCCTATTAGGAGTAGGAGAGGGAAGGAAGAGAGGGGAGGGAAGAAGGAAAGGGGGGCCGGCCCCCCTCCCAATTCGGATTGGGCTTGGGGGGGGCGCCCCCTCCTTTGCTCCTTCTCCATCCCTTCCACTAAGGCCCAATAAGGCCCATATACTTACCGGGGGGTTCCGGTAACCTCCCGGAACTCCGGTATAGTCCCAATCTCATCCGGAACCTTTCCGATGTCCAAATATATCCGTCCAATATATCAATCTTTATGTCTCGACCATTTCGAGACTCCTCGTCATGTCTGTGATCACATCCGGTACTCCGAACAACCTTCGGTACATCAAAACTTATAAACTCATAATAAACTGTCATCGTAACGTTAAGCGTGCGGACCCTACGGGTTCGAGAACTATGTAGACATGACCTAGAACTATTCTCGGTCAATAACCAATAGTGGAACCTGGATGTTCATATTGGCTCCTACATATTCTACGAAGATCTTTATTGGTCAAACCGCATAACAACATACGTTGTTCCCTTTGTCATCGGTATGTTACTTGCCCGAGATTCGATCGTCGGTATCCAATACCTAGTTCAATCTCGTTATCGGCATGTCTCTTTACTCGTTACGTAATGCATAATTCCGTAACTAACTCATTAGCTACATTGCTTGCAAGGCTTATAGTGATGTGCATTACCGAGAGGGCCCAGAGATACCTCTCTGACAATCGGAGTGACAAAACCTAATCTCGAAATACGCCAACCCAACATGTACCTTTGGAGACACCTGTAGTACTCCTTTATAATCACCCAGTTACGTTGTGACATTTGGTAGTACCCAAAGTGTTCCTCCGGTAAACGGGAGTTGCATAATCTCATAGTTACAGGAACATGTATAAGTCATGAAGAAAGCAATAGCAACATACTAAACGATCAAGTGCTAGGCTAACGGAATGGGTCATGTCAATCACATCATTCTCCTAATGATGTGATCCCGTTAATCAAATGACAACTCATGTCTATGGTTAGGAAACATAAGCATCTTCGATTAACGAGCTAGTCAAGTAGAGGCATACTAGTGACACTCTGTTTGTCTATGTATTCACACATGTATTATGTTTCCGGTTAATACAATTCTAGCATGAATAATAAACATTTATCATGATATAAGGAAATAAATAATAACTTTATTATTGCCTCTAGAGCATATTTCCTTCACTCCAGCCATGCCTCAGAATCTGGGCTCACCATCGCTTCCGCATACGTGGCCGGTTCGTCGCTCTCTAGCAACAATACATCACGCACTCTGCGCAATCTTTCCGACCTCCGTGGTTCCGGTGCCGCTTCCACTACGGGTTCCATGACTGACTCCGGTATGATGACATCACTAGACGAGACGTCCCTGAGTGGTCCTCGAATTTCTTCGAGTCGGACCGTCCTCCCACTGGCCTCCCGATTGAGAAACTCTTTCTCAAGGAAAACCCCGTTTTGAGCAACAAACACTTTGTTCTCTTCCCGGTTGTAGAAGCTATATCCCAAGGTTTCCCACGGATATCCCACGAATATGCATTTATCCGACTTGGGTGTAAGCTTGTCTGACATAAGTCGCTTGACAAATGCTTCACAACCCCAAATCTTTAGAAAAGACAAACTGGGACTCTTCCTGGTCCACATCTCATGTGGTGTCTTGTCTACGGATTTTGATGGTACCCTATTAAGTATGAAAGCTGCAGTTTCTAGAGCGTATCCCCAGAATGACAAGGCTAAATCCGATTTGCTCATCATAGACTAGACCATGTCCAACAAGGTCCTATTCCTCCGTTTCGACACGTTGTTTCTCTGTGGCGTACCCGGAGGTGTGAGCTGAGGTACTATACCTCGACTTTTTAGATCATCATCAAACTCCTAGCTCATGTACTCACCTCCATGATCAGATCGCAAAAGCTTTATAGTCTTGCCGAGCTGATTCTCAACCTTGTTCTGAAACTCTTTGGACTTTTCAAAAGTCTTCGACTTGTGCCTCATCAAATAGATATATCCATATCTACTCAAGTCACCGCTAAAAGTCATGAATTACTGATAGCCACCTCTGGCAGTTGTGCTCATTGGACCACACACATCACTATGTATAAGTTCCAACAGCTCAGACGCCCTCTCGCAACTCTTTGCAAAGGGAGACTTAGTCATCTTGCCGAGCAAGCATGATTCACATGTCTCGAACGACCCAAAGTCGGACGAAGTTAGGAGCCCATCATCATGGAGCTTCTTCATGCATTTTAGACTAATGTGCCCAAGCCGGCAATGCCAGAAGTATGTCGGATTTATCTCATTAGGCTTATGCCTCTTGACATTTATGTTATAGACGGGTTCCTGTTCTAGATTCAATATAAATGGCCCATCAACAATGGGTGCATAGCCAAGGAACATACCATTCAAAAATATCGAACAACCATTGTCCTTTAAATTGAATTCATAACCTTGACTCATCAAGAATGAGGCAGAAATAATGTTCCAACTAAGTGCAGGAATGTAATAACAATTGTTCAATTCCATAATGAATCCGGAAGGAAGCTGGAGCTGCATCGTGCCGACCTCCAATGCAGCAACTCTTGTTTTGTTGTCGACCCTGATGTCAATCTCCCCTTGTGCCACACGCCTAGTTCTTACCAGCCCCTGCATCGAGTTGCAAATATGAACAACCGATCCGGTATCAAATACCCAAGAGCTACTAGGTATGTCAGCAAGGTAAATGTCTATAACATATGCCACAAGTGTACCTTTGCCTGAAGCAGCATTCTCGGCCTTCTTGCCATGCTCTGCAAGCCACTTGCTACAGTTCCTCTTCTAGTGACCGATCTCCTTGCAGTGATAGCAAACGGTCTTCGAGTCCGGTCTAGACTTCGGCGCAGCGGCGAAGGTTACCGTCTCCGTGCCCTTTGCCTTAGCCTTTTTCTTGGACCAACTCTTCTTGAACTTAGCCGATTTTTGCACCATCAATACTTGATGCGTGCCTTTCTTTATATCCTGCTCTGCCACTTTGAGCATCCCATGCAATTCAGTGAGCTTCTTATCCATGTCATGCATATGATAGTTCGAGATGAACGTCCCATAGATGGGCGGAAGAGAACCCAGAACATCATCAGTAGCCAGCTCATCCAAGAGCAGGAAGCCCAAATGATCCAAAGCTTGCACATATCCGATCATCTTGATCACATGTGGGCTCAATGGATCACCTTCCTTCAGCTTGCAATCTATCAAGGATCGCCAGACGTTGAACCTTTCGGTCCTAGCCTATGTCTGAAACATGCTCTTGAGACTCTCGATCATATCGTAAGCCTCAACATTTTTGAAATGCTGTTGCAAATAGGGCTCCATACAAGCCAGCATCAGACAACCGATCTCCGTTGATTCATCAACGAGTTTCTGGTAGGCATTCTTAGTTGTGGCATTAGCATTATCGGCAGGTTCCTCTGGAAGTGGATCCTCTAGAACATGTTTCTTTTTATCGTGCTTGAGAACAATTCTCATATTTCTATACCAGGTTGTAAAGTTTGTTCCATTCAGTTTATCCTTTTTCCAGAATTGATTTCAATGCAAAGTTGGGTTGAGCAGGTGGTGCCATTGATCTACAACAGAAAATATGCAATCACTAAGCAATGTGTTTATGTAGAGTAATTCTAGCCTAAACAGAAATACTCCCACTGAAGTTAGCATCCCTCCGCAAACTCTCAGTGATTCGGGATCCGACTAGCGCATGTGGCTAGTGAGCTTTAGCGTCACTGCTAGCCAACATACCTATCCGGTAAGCAAGTCCTTGCTAATCGTATCTCTATACGACTCCTGTCGGTCGGGAAGGTATCTCATACCCCGGCTCCCAACCTTCTTTGCCACAAGGCCCAAAACCGTTTTGATAGCCTTGTCAAGTTAACCTGATGCAGTGCATGTCCATGTCCGACACGGACCCTTCAGTTCAAGGACACCCAGCAGCACCCCAATTTTATGAGCCCACTACTAGACGTACTTGACATGCGAAGGTGCAACATCGGGGATGGCAATTCGCTTGATATTCATGAGGGATCTTTCTACCATTCTAACATGCATAGAAACAAAGAAGCATAACAATCACAAATACACATATTGTGAAATAGTATGGCTCCTTCATGGACGTTCTTCCAGGTCGGCTCCGACTCTGATGACCATCTACGAACTCCATCTTGTTTGTCACGCTGGGACGCCAAGCCACCAACCTGATCTCTATTATCCAACTACTACAACTAGTAATGAATTTACATAGAGTCACAAGTCGACATGCAGGTCGTTATACAATATAATGACGACACTTTGGCTCCTGCCGGCTGACAAACATGACACGCAGGCCACGTATAAATTACACACATGCATCACATACACATGAGCCATACTATTCACATCAAACCTGCAAAACAAAGTTATGCGTAATCGCATTCTACCGACTTGTGTGTCGGGTATGAAATACACGGTGCTACGCACACGACGGTCCCGCTAGCCGGTTAGCGGGCGGGGTTCGAAGGGGCAGCGCCCCTCGCGGGTGCGGGCGGTGCCCGACATTTTCGGAAATCATAGATCACATGTGAACTCCAATCACGCCGAATTTTCTGATCTGACCGATCTTATCGATCATCGCGAGTCCGATTCGGGTTTACATTTCACTATTACCTCCGATCATCAGAAAACATAGCCACATCAATCCCCACGTGCAGTTGATCTCATCAACTGTGCACACAGCCGATCTCATCAACAACAACAGATCTCATCTACTGCCTCCACATATCTAATATGCATACGATCCGAATCCAAATCCTATAGCAGAGGCTTTGATACCACTGTTGGGATCTACGGTAGGGTGCGTCGACTGCAAATTAAAATTCCTACGCGCAGAACAACCAAGAACATGCTATGGGAGATGGATCATAGTTCGTTACCACTAGACGCGCAGTGCCATGCAGCGGAAGAAGAGTTGGGGCAGCGCGTCCGCGTGGATCGTCTCCTCCTCGTCCGATCTCCCTCGAACAGCCGGTCGTCCGATCCCACGTACAAGTTCGCCAGAGCGGCACAAGTGCACTGCCTCTAATGGTATCCGCGCGTGCAGGAGGAACACCGTACGGTGGACTGCTAGGTCCGATCACACAGTCAGCGGCAAGTGGAGGTGGCTATTCGCAACACATGCAAACCCTAGTCGCAGCACCGAAGCGATCAACCGCATGAGTGTGCCGCACCTCCACTTTATATAGGCGTCCATCGCGGGCTCAACACTTGGGCCTCGCACAGACCCTAAAGCCCACAAGTCTACTCGGCCACAATCCGAATACAGATCGGATCACATCCGACCAGTGTCCTCGTATCCGACATTGTAGGTTCCTTCCCTTAAGCGCGCGACCCCCTAGGTTCAAGTCGGCTTGGACGCAGTTCGGATCACCTCCGACCTGCACGGTTGGTAGCGGCCTCTAGCAAGGTGTGCTGACCACCAAGAAGACTATGAGGCTGGTTAGGCGAACCTGTACAACGTGTCACACTTCTATTCCCTTTGCCTCACGATATATGTTGTCGGGCTCGAGGCGAGTCTGTCATCCTTGTGCTAGCCCGACCTCTTTCTCGTTCCAGTGATACCGACCACAATCCGGATTATCTCATAATCCTTGTCGCATGGCCATGCTTCTCTTGGTTGGATCACACGAGGGGCCCAGAGTATATCTCTCCTGATCGGAGGGGCAAATCCCATCTTGCTCGACCACATCTCGCAGCATGGGTCTAGACAAGCCCGAACCCTACCTTTGTAACTACCCAGTCACGGAGTAGCGTTTGGTCATCCCAAAGCAAGTCTATCACCATCCCGAGTACATGCGTCAGCTCAGGTTAGGACATAGAATGTATGTTGTACTAGAGACTCGCAGATGACATATCGCTGCATCTCATAGTTGGGTCTGTACGACTCAAACCTTATCTCGAGTCGGATCCGACTACGTCGAATCCGACCAGACCTTTCCAAGTCCATATTATCCGGTTAGCATCTAATGCTCCATGGCTAGTGAGACCAAGCTATCGACTGTGTCATATGCTAGTCTAGTCGGCTGCGCGTCCACACAATCCTTTCGACTAGGGACCTTTTAGGACAGTCATCATACAATGCATAGTCCCACAAGCAAGTCACGCACTTGCTGATACACATCATTGATAATGTCCAAGGACTATCTTTATTCATAAACACATAGGAAATATCATCATATATGATTGCCTCTAGGGCATATCTCCAACATAATTTGTTCACCCACCGTAATACTTATGCTATCTTGAGAGAAGCCACTAGTGAAACCTATGGCCCCCAGGTCTAGTTTCAATCATATAAGTTTCCGATCTACTTTATTTTGCAATCTTTACTTTTCAATCTATATCATAAAAATACCAAAAATATTTATCTTATCTTATTATCTCTATCAGATCTCACTTTCGCAAGTGGTCCTGAAGGGATTGACAATCCCTTTATCGCATTGGTTGCGAGGTTCTTGTTTGTTTGTGTAGGTACGAGGGACTTGCATGTAGCCTCCTACTGGATTGATACCTTGGTTCTCAAAACTGAGGGAAATACTTACGCTACTTTGCTGCATCACCCTTTGCTCTTCAAGGGAAAACCAACGCAGTGCTCAAGAGGTAGCAAGAAGGATTTATGGCGTCGTTGCCGGGGAGGTCTTCGCACAGGTCAAGACATACCAAGTACCCATCACAAACTCTTCTCCCTCATATTACATTATTTACCATTTGCCTCTCGTTTTCCTCTCCCCCACATCACCCTTGCCGTTTTATTCGCCCTTCTTCTGTTCGTCTTTTCGTTTGCTTTGATGTCTTACTTGGCTCGATTGCTCGTTTGGTTGGAATAGTTGTTTATTTATTGCTAAACAGAGAGCCTAAGATCTATGGATCCTCATCCGCTTGCCTATATTTTTAAGAGATCCAATTATGATGAACCAAATCCTAGTGATTTAAGTGCACTAGATTATCTTTATGAGGTTTTGCTTGAAATCCGTGAATCTGAAAATTGTGAAGCATGATTGCAATGATTTTACTATAAATTCTATTGATGTCAATTGTGCTAATAATATGCAAAACCCTAAGCTTGGGGATGCTAGTTTTGCTATGTCTACTACTTGTTGCAATGATCATGATTGGGGTGACTCTTCTTATGATCTTGAAATTTATTTAAGCCCCATGATGAATATGAGATTGATAATAGTGTTTGCAATAATATTGAAAGTGAGTTTGGAAGAGTGTCAACTTTAGACCCCACCTATTTGGAGAATGTTCAATCTTATGGTATTTTTTGATAAAAGTGGGTTTGGAGAGGTCATGACTTTAGTTAATGATAATCCCACTATTTTGGAAGAGTATCAACTTCACATGCATGTGGGTCGTGTTGAGAATATGTTATGTGATAGCTATTTTATTGAATTTGCCTATGATCCTACATGTAATTATTATGAGAGAGGAAAATATGGGCGTAGAAATTTTTATCTTACTAAATTACCTCTCGCCATGTTGAGATTGTTATCGTCTCGTTCTTCTTCCTTGCATATGCTAGTTTTTGCTTGCCTTGCAAATTTGTTTGCTTATAATATGCCTATGCATAGGAAGTATATTAGACTTATATATGTTTGTCATGTGTTTCATGATGCTCTCTTTGCGCTTCAATTCTTGTCTTTCATGTGAGCATCATTAAAATTATCAATGCCTAGCTAAAAGGCTTTAAAGAAAAGCGCTTGTTGGGAGACAACCCAATATTTTTATTTGCTGTTATTAAATAAATAATTCATACAGCTTCTGTTTAGATGTGGTTTTATGTTTTAATTAGTTTTTGTGCCAAGTAGAACCTATAGGATCATCTTGGGTGATAGTAAATTTGATCTTGCTGAAAAACAGAAACTTTCACGCGCACGAGAATAATTTTAATAAATCACAGAAACGTGATTTGGAGTTGATTCTTTTTGCAGTAGATTAATAGACAAATTTCCTAGGACTTCCTATCTTGGTAGGATTTTTAAAGGTCAAGAAGTATTCGAAAGTTACAGATTGCAACAGACTGTTCTGTTTTTGACAGATTCTGTTTTCCGTGTGTTGTTTGCTTATTTTGATGAATCTATGGCTAATATCGGGGGGTATGAACCATACAGAAGTTGTAATACAGTAGGTTTAACACCAATATAAATAAATAATGAGTCCATTACAGTAACTTAAAGTGGTGGTTTTCTTTCTTGCACTAACGGAGCTTATGAGATTTTCTATTGAGTTTTGTGCTGTGAAGTTTTCAAGTTTTGGGTAAAGATTTGATGGACTATGGAATAAGGAGTGGCAAGATCCTAAGCTTGGGGATTCCCATGGCACCCCAAGGTAATTCAAGGACAACCAAAAGCCTAAGCTTGGGGATGCCCCAGAAGGCATCCCCTCTTTCGTCTTCGTCTATCGGTAACTTTACTTGGAGCTATATATATTTTTATTCACCACATGATATGTGTTTTGCTTGGAGCGTCTTGTATGATATGAGTCTTTGCTTTTAAATTTACCACAATCATCCTTGCTGTACACACCTTTTGGGAGATACACACATGATTCGGACTTTATTAGAATACTCTATGTGCTTCACTTATATCTTTTGAGCTAGACAATTTTGCTCTAGTGCTTCACTTATATCTTTTTGGAGCAAGGCGGTGGTTTTATTTTGTAGAAATTATTAATCTCTCATGCTTCACTTATATTATTTTGAGAGTCTTTTAGAACAACATGGTATTTTCTATGGTTATAAAATTGGTCCTAATATGATGGCATTCAAGTTGGGTATAATAAAAACTATCATAGAAAGTGCATTGAATACTATGAGAAATTTGACACTTGATGATTGTTTGGAGATACGAGGATGGTAATATTAGAGTCATGCTAGTTGATTAGTTGTGAATTTGAGGAATAGTTGTGTTGAAGTTTGTGATTCCCGTAGCATGCACGTATGGTGAACCGTTATGCGATGAAGTTGGAGCATGATTTATTTATTGGTTGTCTTCCTTATGAGTGGCGGTCGGGGACGAGCGATGGTCTTTTCCTACCAATCTATCCCCGTAGGAGCATGCCGTAGTACTTCATTTCAATAACTTGTAGATTTTTGCAATAAGTATATGAGTTCTTTATGACTAATGTTGAGTCCATGGATTATACGCACTCTCACCCTTCGACCATCGCTAGCCTCTCTTGTGCCGCGCAACTTTCGTTGGTACCATACACCCACCATATACCTTCGTCACAACAGCCACCATACCTACCTATTATGGCATTTCCATAGCCATTCCGAGATATATTACCATGCAACTTTCCACCGTTCTGTTTATTATGGCACACTCCATCATTGTCATATTGCTTTTGCATGATCATGTAGTTGACATCGTATTTGTGGCAAAGCCACCTTGATAATTCTTTCATACATGTCACTCTTGATTCATTGCATATCCCGGTACACTGCCGGAGGCATTCACATAGAGTCATATTTTGTTCTAAGTATTGAGTTGTAGTCTTGAGTTATAAGTAAATAAAAGTGTGATGATCTTCATTATTAGAGCATTGTCCCAAGTGAGGAAAGGATGATGGAGACTATGATTCCCCCACAAGTCGGGATGAGACTCCGGACTTTATGAAAAATAGAAGAGGCCAAAGAAGCCCAAATAAAAAAAGAGAGGCCAAAGAATCCCACCAAAATAAAAAATTAGAAAAAATAAGAGAAGGGACAATGTTACTATCCTTTTTCCACACTTGTGCTTCAAAGTAGAACCATGATCTTCATGATAGAGAGTCTCCTATGTTGTCACTTTCATATACTAGTGGGAATTTTACATTATAGAACTTGGCTTGTATATTCCAATGATGGGCTTCCTCAAAATGCCCTAGGTCTTCGTGAGCAAGCGAGTTGGATGCACACCCACTTAGTTTCTTTTGTTGAGGTTTCATACACTTATAGCTCTAGTGCATCCGTTGCATGGCAATCCCTACTCACTCACATTAATATCTATTAATGGGCATCTCCATATCCCATTGATACGCCTAGTTGATGTGAGACTATCTTCTCCTTTTTTGTCTTCTCCACAACCACCATTCTATTCCACATATAGTGCTATGTCCATGGCTCACGCTCATGTATTGCGTGAAAGTTGAAAAAGTTTGAGAACATCAAAAGTATGAAACAATTGCTTGGCTTGTCATCGGGGTTGAGCATGATTTAAATACTTTGTGTGATGAAGATAGAGCATAGCCATACTATATGATTTTGTAGGGATAGCTTTCTTTAGCCATGTTATTTTGAGAAGACATGATTGCTTTGTTAGTATGCTTAAAGTATTATTGTTTTCATGTCAATATGAACTATTATCTTGAATCATTTGGATCTGAACATTCATGCCACAATAAAGAAATTACATTGAGAATTATGCTAGGTAGCATTCCACATCAAAAATTCTGTTTTTATCATTTACCTACTTGAGGACGAGCTGAAATTAAGCTTGGGGACGCTTGATACGTCTCCAATGTATCTATAATTTTTGATTGTTCCATGCTATTATATTACCCGTTTTGGATGTTTATGGGCTTTACTATACACTTTCATATCATTTTTGGGACTAACCTATTAACCAGAGGCCCAGGCCAAATTGCTATTTTTTGGCTATTTTAGTGTTTCGAAGAAAAGGAATATCAAACGGAGTCCAAACGGAATGAAACCTTCGGGAGAGATCTTTTTGGAACAAACACGGTCCAGGAGACTTGGAGTGGACGTCAAGAAGCATCCGAGGCAGCCACGAGGCAGGAGGGCGCGCCCTAGGGGGGTTGGCGCGCCCCCACCCTCGTGGGCCCCTCGTGGCTCCCTTGACCGACTTCCTTCGCCTATATATATCTCCGTACCCTGAAAACATCGAGGAGCACCATGAAACCCTATTTCCACCACCGCAACCTTCTCTACCCGTGAGATCCGATCTTGGAGCCTTTTCCGGCGCTTCGCTGGAGGGGGAATCAATCACAGAGGGCTTCTACATCAACACCATAGCCTCTCCGATGAGTTGTGAGTAGTTTACCACAGACCTTCGGGTCCATAGTTATTAGCTAGATGGCTTCTTCTCTCTCTTTGAATCTCAATACAATGTTCTCCTCGATCTTCTTGGAGATCTATTCGATGTAACTCTTTTGCAGTGTGTTTGTCGAGATCCGATGAATTGTGGGTTTATGATCAAGTTTATCTATGAGAAATATTTGAATGTCTGAATTCTTTTATGTATGATTGGTTATCTTTGCAAGTCTCTTCGAATTATCAGTTTGGTTTGGCCTACTAGATTGATTTTTCTTGCAATGGGAGAAGTGCTTAGTTTTGGATTCAATCATGCGGTGTCCTTTCCCAGTGACAGCAGGGGCAGCAAGGCACGTCTTGTATTGTTGCCATCGAGGATAAAAAGATGGGGTTTATATCATATTGCTTGACTTTATCCCTCTACATCATGTCATCTTGCCTACTGCGTTACTCTGTTCTTATGAACTTAATACTCTAGATGCATGCTGGATAGCGGTCGATGTGTGGAGTAATAGTAGTAGATGCAGAATCGTTTCGATCTACTTGTCACAGACGTGATGCCTATATACATGATCATGCCTAGATATTCTCATAACTATGCACTTTTCTATCAATTGCTTGACAGTAATTTGTTCACCCACTGTAATACTTATGCTATCTTGAGAGAAGCCACTAGTGAAACCTATGGCCCCCAGGTCTATTTTCCATCATATAAGTTTCCGATCTACTTTATTTTGCAATCTTTACTTTTCAATCTATATCATAAAAATACCAAAAATATTTATCTTATCTTATTATCTTTATCAGATCTCACTTTCGCAAGTGGCCATGAAGGGATTGACAACCCCTTTATCACGTTGGTTGCGAGGTTCTTGTTTGTTTGTGTAGGTACGAGGGACTTGCGTGTAGCCTCCTACTAGATTGATACCTTGGTTCTCAAAACTGAGGGAAATACTTACGCTACTTCGCTGCATCACCCTTTCCTCTTCAAGGGAAAACCAACGCAGTGCTCAAGAGGTAGCAGGGAGATTCAGAGAAATGGGTGGACGTAGAGGTGATCTGCAATAGGTTTCCCAGCTTGCAGATGTGCTTCAACCACGCTAGGGGCCTCGTCGCCGTGGCTACGGATGTTGAGAAGAAGACGATGTTCCCTGGCGGCTGTGGAATTCCTCTTGTCGTTGTTTTCCTTTGGGCTATGAATGAAGCGGAAAACTCACCAGATCTGCGTCAGCGTGCTAGGTGGTACGAGTACCACTCCCGCCATCGCGCCCCTCCAGCTCCAGTGGAAGGTCTCATCGGCGTCATGGTCGCTATATTAGCTGCAGTGAAGCAAGTGATTGTCCACTCTGACAGCGAGGGAGAGAGCAGTGAAGATGAGGAGGAGGAGGAGGAGGAGGAGGAGGAGGAGGAAGAGTCCAGCGAGGAGGAGGAGGAGCCAGGTGCGGACGTGGTGGTGGAGGTGGAGGACGACAACGAGTAGGAGCGGCTTGTGGTGGAGGTGGATGACGACAACGAGGGTGAGGTGGCGCAGCAGCTGCAGTTGCCTGCCGACGATGACCTGCACACACTAGTAGAAATCGGGGCTTTCGTTTTCCCAGAAAAGAGCATTAATCCCGGTTGCATTAAGAACCAGGACTAATGTAAGCATTAGTCCCGGTTCGAGCGGCTAGGGCATCGTACATGCATTAGTCCCGGTTCAAATGAGACCTTTAGTCCCGGTTTGTGCCACGAACCGGGACTAAAGGGTGCGATGCCCATTAGTACCGGTTCGTGGCACCAACCGGTACTAAAGGTTAGACCTTTAGTACTGGTTCGTGCCACCAACCGGTACTAATGGGGTTTGAGGTATTAGTACCGGTTCGTGGCACGAACCAGTACTAAAGGTCCCATTTTCAAATTCTACCCCTCCCTTGTTGATCGCCTTTTCAGTTTTGTAAAAAGCAAAAGAAAATGATAAAAACTTCAAAAATTAAAATCCTTCCAGATGTAGTTATGTTACTACATGTACTAGTTTGGAAAATTTAAAAAACTTAAATTTGGACATGTTTTGCAAAAAGTGTAGGGAAAACGTAAAACAACTATAACTTTTGCATACGATGTCAGAAAAACGTATAATATATCAAAATGTTCAGCACGAAAATCTGCATTTGATTTTGACCGCCTACGGCCTGTTTGGAAATTTTTAGAATCCTCAAACTCTAAAAGGAAAAACAGTTATGCTCAAAATTTCAGTTTTTTTAGAATTTTTGTTAAATCTGGTCAAACTATGGTCAAACTATTTATTCAAGAAGTATTAGTGTTACTAAATAATTATTCAGGAATATTAGTGTTACTAAATAATTATTTCAGTTTTTTCGAATGTTGGTCAAATCTGGTCAAACTATGGTCAAACTATGGTCAAACTAATTATTCAAGAAATATTAGTGTTACTAAATAATTATTTCAGTTTTTTTGGATTTTGGTCAAATCTGGTCAAACTGTGGTCAAACTATGGTCAACCTGTGGTCAAACTATGGTCAAACTACTTATTCAAGAAATATTAGTGTTACTAAATAATTATTGTTTTTTAGAACAATAGTTTCAAACTCAAACAGTGAAATGTGTGACTTCATACTCAAGCTAAATTCCTAAGGGTTAATAGGATTGACATCTTACTATTGTTAGGAAAACAACAATTGCAGACTTGGAAACGAGGGAGAATAGAACCCGGAAGTTAAGCATGCTCAAGCTGGAGTAGTGAGAGGATGGGTGATCGTCCGGGAAGTTAGACGATTTGGAATGATGAGGGGTGATTAGAGATTCGAGGTTAAATTGAGCAGTGATGAGGCGTGATTAGAGATTAGAGGTTAAAATAATTCAGAAATTTGAAAATCAAAAAAAAAATTCAAAAAATTTCCTTTAGTACCGGTTGGTGTTACTAACCAGGACTAAAGGTGGACCTCCAGGCAGCGGCCACGTGGAGGGCCTTTAGTCCCGGTTCGTGTAAGAACCGGGACTAAAGGGGGAGGCTTTAGTAACGACCCTTTAGTCCCGGTTCCAGAACCGGGACTAAAGGCCCTTCTGAACCGGGACTAAAGGCCCTTTTTCTACTATTGACATGGTGGCGCCGGGGTTTCCGCAGCTCGGCGACAGGAGCATGCCAATCGAGGCGGAGACCTACATCCGCGTCGGCATTCGCCACTCTGACCGCATCAAGAAGATGAAGGAGATGCAAAAATGAAGAAATGGGAGTGAGTACCAGTTAGTTAAGTGTCAATGTTTAAGTTCAGTATGCTTTTGCAGTCAGTGTTTAAGTTAAGTTATGTACCGAAGAACTGCATGTGATGTACTAAAGCAATGCTTGCCTTTTGTAGTCAGTGTTAAGTTAAGTCAAATGGTTGCCTCTTGCTGTTTAAGTTATGTTTAAGCAATGCTGGACCTGTTATGTACTGAAGCTGTTTAAGCAATGTCAAGTTGTTATGTACTGGAAGTGAAGTTGTTATGCAATGAGATGTTTAAGCAGAAATGTTATGTTGCATTCCACAAAACTATAGTAGTAGAAATGTGTTCATCATATCTTTTGCACCCTCAATAGTAAATTGTTCTAGCCTTGCCCTGTTGTAGTTGAAAATCACTCTGTTTGGTGATTTTTCACATCTCCAAAACCTTTTCTGAAGATCATGGTCTAGGTGTTTTTTCTTCCAATTAGCATATATGTGTCTAGCACACATTCTATGCTCAGCTTTAGGAAAAATGTCCTCCATTTCCCCTATAACTCCCTTTTGCTGATCTGACATAAATACATATCCATCTCCTTGATTGCTTATTTTCATGTCCTGGTTTATTTTGGCAAGAAACCAGGACCATGACTCATAATTTTCTTTCTCCACAATAGCCCAAGCAATAGGATACATCTGGTTATTTGCATCTCTTCCTATAGCACACAACATTTGTCCATAGCAAGCATGTTCTGTAACTTTTTTTGAGCAACATGCCTACATGTTTTAGGAGCATAATCATGTCATCTTTGCAATGATGTGATCCATTTCTTATGATACGCCCTGTGGTGACTAGCACAAGCTTGCAAAGTGGTCTAGTCACTGTTTGCTGTTTTCCAAAACTTAGTAAATTCTGCCAAGTCTGAATCTGTTATATTATGATGCCATGTTTATTTGACGCTACCATAAAATCTATGCATATTTTGGAGATGTTCAGTAATCATGTTTTGAAGAACATGTTATGCTCTATCCATCCATATCCTTGTTTGCACTTTCAGCCTGCTGTAGTTTGTTCTTTTCATGCTCTCTGTTGGGGATATGACTATTAGGTATGACCCGCCCAGGAGGGGCCAGGTTATACCTATGGCGCCAGTTCATCAATATGAAGCCCATGAGGGTATTGAAGATGGCGGTTCATAGGCAAGGGCCCAAGGCCCAAGGGCTACTTAAGGACCATAGAGGTAAACCGCCATATGTGTATGACTTATATTGTAAAGCAAGTATATTTAGTCACCGAGCCGAACACGTTGTCTATGAGCCGGCCGGACTCCATGAGCCGCTGGGCATCAACCTATGTATATAAATGGACGACTCGGTGGCGGTTCAGGGCAAGAAACAAGAGATCGAAAGCTAGGTCAAGCGTATTCGCTCCCTGGCAATCGAGACATAAGCAATACCACCTCAAACTGGATTAAGCCTTTACCTTCACCGCAAGGGGCCGAACCAGTATGACTCATGTGTCCTTTGTCCCATTTAATCCCTTTAAGCTAACCTAGCGGCGATGGCTCCACGACTAAGTCCTCACACTAGGACATCTGCCATGACTATTCCACGACACTCTCAAATTGCTTAAAAATATATCTGTCAGCCTGTTAGCAGTAAGTTCAATTTGGCAAAGTGCATAGTTAGTGCTTTGTGCATCCTATGACCATATTCTTAACATGAGTAGATGCACAAAGATGCCATCTTACTGTTGGTTGTATTTGCATGCCATGATATGTTGTGTGTTGAGTTAAACAAGCATGCAAACATGCCTACTTAATTATGTTTCTGCCATGTCTAGTAAATTCCACCAAGTCTGGAAACCTGTTATCATTTACAATCCTGCCATGATGTTTTAAACATGTTCTAGTGGTTTCCAGCAGTAGCTCAGTAATCATGTTTTGTAGTGCTTGACATGTACTTCAATGCCATGCCCTTGGTTTTCATTTACCTTATCATCGTCGTAACTTTCTTATCTATTTGTGTATGCTATTAGAAAGGGATATTCGATACAACCAATGCGCAAAACCTTCTGTCTTTCCTACGAAACCAACTTCCGCCTGGATAGAATAGTTAAGTGAGAGCAAGGCTGAAGTAGAGCATAGAGCCTCGACCAAGCACGGAGATAAGAGAGGTCGCTTCTCTCTATTAGCTAGCTAACACAATATGAAAGCCCTAAATTAACCCTCCAAAATCCCTAAAAAAACAAAAACCGCAGCTCCTGCTAGCTGCTGACGCGTGGATGCCTTTTGGTCCTGGTTGGTGTTACCAACCGGGACTAAAGGGCCTCCTGCCTAGCCCCCCCCCCCCCCCCCCCGCAGCGGCCACGTGGAGCCCCTTTTGTCCCGGTTCGTAATCCAACCGGGACTAAAGGTTTTGGGCTTTAGTCCTAACCCTTTAGTCCTGGTTCCAGAACCGGGGCTAAAGGGCCTCTGGAACCGGGACAAATGGGTCGTTTTCTACTAGTGGTTGTCTCCCAACAAGCTCTTTATTTATATCAAGCAAGATAGGCTTTAAATTTTAATGTTACTCACATGAAATACAAGAATTGATGCACAAAGAGAGCATCAAAAAACATGTAAGTACCACATTTAAGTCTAACTCACTTCCTATGCATAGAAACTTTTTACAAAAATAAATTATCAAGAAAAGCAATACCTTGTATAAGCAAATAGGCCAATGAAACATTGACAACTTTAACATAAAGAGAGGTACTTTAGTAACACAAAGATTTCTATAACAATAGTTTCCTCTCTCATGATAATTAAATGTAGGATCATAATTAAACTTAATAATATAACTATCATACAACACAAATCCCGATACATACAAATTGTATAATCTTCCGGGATAGTGGGATTAACATCAACTAAAGTCATGACCTCTTCAAACCCACTTTTATCAAAAAAATCATAAGATTGAATACTCTTCAAAATAGTGGCATCATTACTACCTAAAGTTGACACCAAACCCACTTTCTGTACTATTGCAAGCATTATTATTAATAACATACTCATCACGGGGCTCAAATAATTTTTTAAGAACAAAAAAGTATCATAATTATCACCCCAATCATGATCATTGTAATAAGTAGTAAGCGTAGCAAAATCATCATCAACGGTGCTTACAGACATAGTGTCACAATGAAAAGCAATATTTTCATTAAGTGTGTCATTTTCATCACTTGAATAATAAAGATCACCATGTTTATCCCAGTCCTATTTTTCTTTCATAACTTCTTTATTAGTAGGGGAACAAAAAATATGATGGTCATAGTTTTGCATATCATTAGCACAATTGATGTCCATAGAATTCATCATTGCAATCATGATTTTCATTCAATGAATTATATCAATCACTTTATAAGATTCTTCTTTTAGCACTTTATAAGAATTTTCAGATTCACGATTTTCAAAAAAAAACTTCATAAAGGTAAAGAAACGCATTCAACTTCATCTTTTCTTTCAAAGAGCATATATCAATAGCATTTTTATCACTAGATACTGGTTTATCATGACTAGAATTTTTGAAATTCCATCTAGTGGAGAAGGATATGTATATATTTATTTTTTGTTCAGTATGGTGGGTCAAAGATGAAGATAGCATAACTAGGCAAGATATGAAATAAGTAAATAAGAAGTTTGTGTGAAGGCACCTAACTTGATAGAAAATGATACCCGGCAACGGCACCATAAATTCCTTTGCTACTCCTGTAGGAGTTGTTAGATTTTGCCCTAAAGAGGAATGGTGATATCGTACAGTAGCAAAATATTTCTCTCAGTTGAGAACGAAGGCTTAATCAAACTAGTAGGAATCACCAGGCCTACACACACAAAAAAACAACAACACTTGCACCCAACTTGGCTCTCAGTTTCAATAATTCTACATTTCATTACGTGCAAGTGGACAACCAGACAAAAATTTCCCAAAGAGTGACGCTGGGCACATATATACCGTGTGTTCTCTATTTAGAAAAGGTTCAACTTGGTTCAACTTGGGACAACTGGACATATATCATCCAATTAACCAACGAAAGAAGAATTCGTCGTCGAAAATTTCAACAAGACGATGGTTCACTTGATCCAATACAACTTGTGCCAGTCCACTTGCGTTAATGCTAAAAAACGGAAGACAATAAAGTCGTTGTGGAAAATTTCATGAACTCGTTGAAGTCGTCGTGGAAAATTTCAAGAAGACGATGGTTCACTGGATCCAACACAATTTGTGCCAGTCCACTTGCGGTACTTGCCAGAATTTTCTGTTTTAGACAAGGCCCGCAACATTTCCAGGAAGCAGGAGAGGAGGAGACTGACTAGCTAGAGTCAAGTCCACCGCGGGTTGTACTGTACAGTACATACACGTTATTGCATCCCTTGCTTTGCTGATAAATAGAGCGAAAGGTGCAAGACGAAAAGCAGCTACGAAAGTTCTCCGGAGCTGAGAAGCTTACAGTAGCATGGTTACATTCACTGGACATGACGTTCGGGCAACGCTTTCCCACTCCACGCATGAGCACGGGCTTAAGCTGGTAGCCATGGACAAGCTGTTCCAGTGCGACGGCTGCAGGCAGATCGGCGACGAGCTCAGATTCCGGTGCGAGCAATGCGACTTCGACCTCCACATATGCTGCGCTCAATCGCCCACGCGCGTCGAGCCCTCTATGTTCGAGGGCCGTGCGCTCACCCTTTTCCAGAGCCGCCCGGCGAGCGCGAACAACCCAGGCGGTGTTATTCCGATCTGCGATGTCTGCGGCGACCCGGTGTGCGGCTTCCTGTACCACAACCGCGAGCACGACCTCGACCTCCACCCTATGTGCGCATTCCTGCCGAAGCGCGTGCGCGTCGAGGAGCATGAACTCGAACTCCACCAGGCCGCCGGCCATAACTGCGGGTTGTGCGGGAAGGATGGGTACCTCGGCAAGTACATGGCATACCGATTCCAGGACGACGACGGTCAGCTTGCGTACGTTCACGTGGTGTGCTTGATGGAGGCGAGCTACTCCAGCGACGGTCACGTCGTGCAGGGGACCTCCACCACGACAGGGGAGCTGGCAACGCTGCAGAATGCGCCCAGGCGGTCCGGCGGGTTCAGGCGTTTCTGCAAAGTCGCCTTCCGCATCGTGCGGGTCAGCTACTCAGTCGCCACTCTGGACCCCGTGGGAGTTTTCACAGCGATTGCAAGCTGACTTCTCGGTTAGCCTATCGGATTGTTACTATTCCTGTGATTTACTCATGAAACCCCAGGTTCACTCCAGTGTTTTCCTTAATCTCCAAACACGACCATACATATCATTATAGTATACAGGAGTGTATTAGTTACACCATGTCATTCTCAAAGATGTTTCTGTAATGAAGTGCAACTTCCGATTTACAGTTTTGTGCATGTCCTGAGTGAAACTCTATCGAAAGATTATAAGTACACAGCGCTCTCAAACAGGCTTTCGCCCCACTTTTATAAATAAAGCAACGAACGAATGTACACGGTCGAACAATACAATATGATAGGGAAATCCTTTTACAAAGCAGATCGAAAGATACAACATGAGTCTAAAACAAGCATAACACCCCGCAGAGGCCCGACAAAAGACCCTTGAGCTCTATGACAACACCCCCAAGAGGGTGACGACACGAAGCGTCACTGCTGCCGAGTCCAAGAACAGAAAAAGGTTTTCACGAGGAGCCCTGACACAGGGACGAGATCCACGACAACGTCTTCAAAAAGCAGGCAGCATCCATGGGTGTCGCCACCGCCTGCGCTAGAAACACGGAGGTTTTTGTTTCAAAAAAGAAACACAGTAATGCTACATCTACAGGAAATTACGGGGGAGAGTGGTTTACAGGGTGACGAGGCATTCTTTCATTGGTCAATTTGGGAGGCACCGGTCCACCCCTAAAAATCAGGGGGCGGAGGTATGATTAGAAGAGAAGGGAGGTCCGTAACTTCCTGTTGATTGCCTGTAGGTGTAGGATTATTGCCACCAAAATGAGTCCTGAAAACCACCTTAATTAACGAGGCCCAACTTGTCCACCCCAGATCTGAGAACTGCGGCACTCTGGATCTCTCGAGCAACGGGGCACGCATCCAGTGTATCTTTTTTTTTTTTTTGAACGGGAGTGTATCTCGAATCCTGCGTACTTTTCTCCTAAAAAGAGAACTGGTCGCCCCATTTTTTTCCCATTCTGCCCGGATCCAATGAGCCACGAGCCCACGACACGCCACAGGCAGGCTCAAGCTCACCAGAGCGAGGGGTCATCATGGCCAACCTCCTGGCCTGGCTTGCCGTCGCCGCTGGGGTGCGAGGCGCTCAAGCAGGACTTGTGGGTGAGTCATAGACATGGAGGTGATTGTGACGTGCTGGTGGGAGGGGATAACTATGTAGCACAAAAGCTGGTGGGAGTAGATGCTAAGGCCAACTCCACCGCACGACCCATCCTGTCCGGCTCCGTCCGTTTGGGTAAAAGGGACAAACAGGACAGCCCAGCGCGCGGGAGCAAACGGACTTTTGTCCGTTTTATATCCGCTTTCGACCCATCCCCGCCCAAGTTTGCGTCGGTTCTAGGGTGAAACGGACAGCGCGCGGACGGGCGGGACGCGCGCGCGTGTCCGCCCCTGGCCCGCCTGTCGGTGACACAAACCAAAACCTCCCTGCGGCCCCTTTGGCGCCATCCCCCCCCCCCCAAAACCTTCCCACGTCCCGTCCGTCCCACTCCCTCCCCCGTCCATGGCCGACGCCCAGCCGAACTCCGGCGGGCTGGCCGTTGACCCGCCCGGAATGGCCAAGAAGAAGGGCAAGGCGCCAAGGAAGCCACAGTCGGAGTGCACGCCGGAGGAGATCGCCAAGTTGGACGCGAAATTGGCGAAAAGGAGGGGCCGGAGGGCAGTCGCCAAGGACAACATCGCCGCGGCCAAGAGAGCGGCCGACCGCGCTGCGATTGAGGCCGCGCGGCACAAGGCCGAGGTCGAGGAGAAGAAGACCATCGTCAGCAAAGCGCACGCCCTTCTCATGGCTGGCATTTGTCGTCCGGCCGGTTTCTCTGGAGGGGCCGTCGGTCCGGTGAGCACAGGGTCGTCGGTCGCCCGGCCTCCGCATTGCCAGTCGCGGACCACGCCCTTGTCGCCCGGCTTTCCTCCGCCAAGGCACGACGGCCAGACCCGTTTCGGGGGGTCACCGGACGTTGGCATGCTCGCGCCGTCCACACCGCGCCCCTCGGCCGTCATCGATCTCAACGTCACGCTTGGGTCTAGCAGCGGCGGTCGGCCGTCCGTCGAGATGCAAAGAAAGCAAGCACGGGCACCGTTCACGGCCGTCCCCCCGCGTCTTGTTTGACGGAATGCCAACACCAACACCACCGGTCGACGACCCCTTCTACAACCAGTTCATGGAGGACGTGATCTTCAAGGCTGGGCAGGGCCGTGCCTACGACCCCGACGAGACCCAAAGTTAGGACGGCGGCGCCCAGTACGTCCCTGATGAAGAGGCCGACGACCGTGCTGACTACGACCATGGTGACTCGTGGCATGAAGACGATGACATCTATGTGACTATGTTGAAACGTTGCTCTTTTTTTTAATAGACACGGACAGGATGGGGCAAACGGATGTGGCCGCGCGCTGGGCGCACGGCCACCGCATCCCAGGACACGCCCGGACACGGCCCCATCGCCCTACCCAAACGGACAAAATCCGGACAAAACGGACGTCCGTTTGGCGTCGCGCGGTGGAGTTGGCCTAAGATGTTGCCTGCTTTTGTGCACGGACTAGTCCAAAGCTAGCCGCATACATCTCAAAGCTTATTCAAATAAACCAGACAAAATTTAATCAAACATGACGAAGTTCATTCAAATTCGGTCATAATTTATCAGCATCAATCATCTTTTGATATCACTAGGACAACAAAATCTTCAACAGCAACATCTTCATGAAGGGAACAACGCTCATGAGCCGCCATCACTGGATCCAACAACCAAAGGCTAGATTTTGGGTTTTCACCCTGAAGAATATGTCTGAGTATATCCGAGAAATGTCTTCAACAAGGTAGCGATGCAAAAAACACCGTCATTGTCAAGTATAACCAACTCAGGTCAAACCTAGGTTTTCACCACGGAGCTCGAGACCAGGTACTCGAGAAGCACCACCAAATCAAACTCAAGCATGTGTTGTCACTATCACTTTTCTTCAATCGATCCCAACAACTACATACACTGAAAAGAAATCTCATGCCCGCCGCTGCACAATCTTGCCCTCTGCCTCAAGCCATCATTCATAAGTTGGAGCAAGAGCCATCAAAACTCACAAAGAAAGCTTCCGGATACATCTCACAATGTCATTAGTATGAGCCATCAGCAGCAGCCACCGGATCAAGAGAAAGGAACCCTGCAAAATATCTTCAAGTGGCCATCACAATGCGCAACGAGAGCGCCACCCGATAAGTCCGCCAAGAGCAACACGACCCTACAACGCATCGCGTCTCCAATGCACGAATCGGTTGTTGGCCCGCCCACAACCCATCTCCCCCCGACCGCAGCAGTGCATAACGACACCTCACCACTACGACCATGGCACTAGAGGGACGAGAACCTCCCATCGGTGCCCTCCCAGAGCCTAATCGCCGCATGCAAGACCGGGCTGTCGCGCACACGAGGTAACCGGATCTGGATCCGCTGGGGTGCCGCCTGCACCCACTGCCGGGACAAGACGACGCCGGCCGCAGCCATCACACGCGTCTTCGGCGGATCTCGTGGATGTGTGTGTCTAGCCTCATCTGAGGGCGTGTGAAGGTGTGTCTCCAACAGATCTCATAGGATTCTGTTAGCATTTGTCTTCGGTGGATCCGATTAGTTCCGGTGTTTGTTCGTTTGTGTCCAGGTGTCTGCAGGTTATATTCTTCCGATCTACGCTTCTCTTTGTCGGCGACAGTTGTTGTTCTGGTGCGCTGGTCCTATGAAGTTTTAGCATGACGATTTTCCTACTATCTACAACAAGGTCTGCTCAGCTCAGATGAAGGAGGGTGATGACGGCAACATGCCTTTGGCTCGCTTTAGTGATTGTAGTCGTTGTTAGGTGTCTACGAACCTGGATGTAATTTTTATTTTTGATATTCGTTGCATTGTCCTAAAAGTTGACGAATAGATCAAAAGTTTTCTCGAAGAAAAAATATATTTTTTTTGTCATTGATCACAGAAAACAATATGGGAGAGCGTCAGACGAACTTCCATAGAGTATGAAGACTGTAAGAATCTAGATTTGGTTGTGTGTTTTGCGGCGTGTAAAGTGCATGGGTTGGCTCGCCTTGAGACTCGATTTACGAAACGAGGCAGTCTAATGATGAGATGTGACATGATGACGAGTGAGCAGAGGAGGAGGAGCCGTGCGAAAAGGTGGTTGTTAGGTTTTTCCGGAAACCCTAAAACACTCTGGCGATTAGGGTTTGGCGGACTTGCGGCGCACGCAGATCGGATCGGCGGGGCGCACCGGAGTTCCGCCGGACGGGAGGATGGCGACACCCTCCGGGAGCGGCGGCGGGGCTACGGGGGCGACGATGTCGCCCGGGACTGCTAGGGCGCGCCTGGAGGAACAGCTTGGGAAACTTGATATCTCTGAGGAAGAGGCGACGCCCCTGGTGCTCGATGATCGCGTCGAGGGGGCACCAGAGAAGTGGATGGTTGCAGGGAAGATCTTGCACCGCAACACATTGCATATCCAGACCATCACGAACGCACTTTGACCTGCATGGGGTAACCCTAAAGGTCTATCCTTCCGCATGGTAGGGGAAAACACGTTCGTTGCCGATTTTGCAACGAAGCGAGACAGAGATCGCGTATGGGAAGGATCCCCATGGCATATCAGTAAGAACGCGGTTCTTCTGTCAGAATTTGACGACTGCATGTGCCCATCGGAGCTCAAGTTCGACAAACTGAAAGTTTGGGCACGCGTTGCCAATCTTCCGTTCAATCTGCGAGATGATGCATGGTGCAAGGCAATTGCGAAGCAGATAGACAAGGAAGCCAGTTCGATTCACTTTGATCATGGGGGCGGCTACCTGCGAGCACGTGTCACACTTGACGTAGCCAAACCATTGAGGAGGTGGATTTCGATCAATTCTGCAAGGAGGGGCAGTACAGATCCATATGAAATTCAGTACGAAAACATACCCCACTTTTGCTTTTCGTGTGGCCGCTTGGGCCACTCTGATCTGGTCTGTCCGACACCGGGGACGCGGGATGAAAACGGCGAGCTGCCATTTGGAAAGGGCCTACGGCCGTCGGACGAGAAGAAGAAAGCTGCATCTTCTGAGGGTTCTTCACGTACTCAACCAGCAAAATCCAACAGAAACGAGACTAGAAACTCCAGTAATGCAGCCACGGCAGAAGCCGAGGTGAACTCTCCCGTTAAGCGCAAGACAGCTCCAAAACGAAAGGGGGGGCCGCCAAATCAAGTCTACCGTAGAGTTGAACTTCCCCTCCTCACAAACCACGCCGCCAATGTTGAGGAGGGGACTGAGCACACAGCTATCGGTACTGAAAAGGGGGATGAGGGCTCCGAGGACGAGGGCACAGTCCGGGAACCAAAGAAGAAGAAGCCCACGCCCAACAACTCAAGTACTTCGGCAGAGGCTGCCATGCAGCCCTGCCCAGCCCAATGATATGCCTCAGCTGGAACTGCCGGGGGCTTGGGAACCCCGAGGCAGTTCGCGAGCTTCGCAATGTTGTGAAGCAAGAAGGGCCCATACTAGTCTTTGTCATGGAAACAAAGATTAGAGGGAAACGTGTTGAGAGATTGCAACAAACCTTAGGGTTTGCAGGCTGCTTTGCTGTTGACAGCGATGGGTTAAGCGGAGGTATCGGCCTCTTCTGGTCCAAAGATGTGATAGTAGAGCTCAAGAATTACAGCTCGGCCCACATCGATGTAGTGGTGCGCGATGCTTTGGACAACTCGGTGAGCTGGAGATTCACCGGCTTCTATGGAGCGCCAAGAGCAGAGAACAGGCATCACAGCTGGCGCTTCCTTCGTACCCTGCATGGGCTTCCACACTCTGCGTGGCTATGCATGGGTGATTTTAATGAGACCCTATATGGGGAAGAACACTACAGTCGGGCGGCTCGACTTGAATGGCAGATGAGAGCCTTTCGTGAGATCACCGATGAGTGTGCATTCCAAGATTTAGGTTGGACAGGAGTTCCTTACACTTGGGACAACCGACAATCTGGAGAAGCAAATGTTAAGGCCCGGCTAGACCGTGCCTTCGCTAACGAGGACTTTAGACAGATTTTCGAGTATGTTAAAGTGCGCCACATCTGCTCCGTGGAGTCTGATCATTGCTTCGTCTTGACTGACTTTCGGCACCAAGCTCCTAGCAATGGATCACATACGTCGAAACCTTTTCGGTATGAGAATATCTGGCAGTCTCATAACGATTATGACAAGCTCGTCACAGAAACTTGGCGAGCACAGACCTCCCAGCCGGGACTGGGTGGTATTATGAACTCTCTGGCTGCATTACAACGTAGTTTGATGCCGTGGGGGGTTCGAGAATTCGGCTGTCTCACCAGGACGGTCCGACAATTGCAGAAGCGTCTTGACAGATTGCGTGGTCAGTCTGTAGGACGGGGGCCTTCAGAGGAAGAGAAAGCCACTATGCTCAAGCTGCGTGAAGCATTAAAACTGTAGGAGATCTGGCTGAAGCAGCGCTCTCGAGTACCGTGGCTGCGGGAAGGTGATCGCAACACTGCTTATTTCCAAGCGCAGGCAAAGCAACGTCAGCGCATCAACAAGATTGCCAACCTGCAGCGTACGGATGGTTCTGTTTGTGCCTCGGGAGATGAAGACAAGGAAGAAATCCTGGAGTTCTACAAAGCCCTATATACATCTCAAGGCTACAGTAATAGTGAGGCCCTATTATTGCATGTACCAAATCGGGTAACGCCGGCTATGAATGACCTGCTATGCCGCCCGTTTGAAGCTCAAGAGGTACATGATGCATTATTCCAAATGGCGCCTTCCAAGGCGCCGGGGGTGGATGGCTTTACGGCAGGGTTTTATCAACGTCACTGGGACCTTCTGAAGCATGATGTAATCCCAGCGGTGCTTGATTTTCTTAACGGTGGTGAGTTACCTGCGGGTTTGAACAACATGTCGATCACATTAATTCCCAAGGTACGACATCCACAAAATATCTCCCAGTATCGACCCATTGCATTATGCTCAGTTCTTTATAAGATCGCTGTTAAAGTGATCACCAACCGGCTCCGGCCATGCATGGATGAGATAATCATTGAGGAGCAAAGTGCTTTCGTCCCGGGTCGTCTTATCACCGACAACGTCCTTGTGGCTTTTGAAAGTGTTCATTCGATGAAGAGGCGAAAGAAAGGGCAAAACTTCTCATGTGCGATTAAGTTGGACATGATGAAGGCTTATGACCGAGTGGAATGGCACTTCCTTGAAGCTATGATGCTGAGGCTCGGGTTTGCGGGCAATATGGTCAGATTAATATTGAAGTGCGTCACTTCGGTTCGTTTCTCTGTTCGTGTCAACGGAGAGCTGCTGCCTTTTTTCACACCATCAAGAGGCCTTCAGCAAGGTTGTCCTGTATCCCCATACCTATTCTTGCTCTGTGCCGAAGGATTCTCCTCTATGCTGAAAAATTATGGCAATTACGTGGATCGGGGCATCCGAGTTAATTTTCGGGCCCCTTGGGTAAGTCATCTCTTATTTGCTGATGACAGCTTGATCTTCATCAAAGCAAGCACAGAGAGTGCAATTAGGCTGAATGATATCCTAAGAATATATGGGGAGGCTTCCGGTCAGTGTGTAAACAGAGCTAAAAGTGCTATCTACTTCAGCCCAAACACACCGGCGGCGCTCAAAGAATCCCTCAAACAGCTGCTCAACGTCCATTCGGAAGCTTTTTCAGAGCGGTATCTTGGTCTACCCACTGTTGTTGGGAGAATAACAAGTGGTACTTTTGAACACATTGGAGACCGAGCAAGGGGGAAAATGCAGGGTTGGTCTGAACGGTTCTTTGCTTGTGCAGGTAGAGAAGCATTGATCAAATCTATTGTTCAGGCTATACCAACTTTTAGCATGTCTTGTTTTCTGCTTACCAAGAAAGTTTGCAAAGGTTTAACCTCAAACATGGCAAAATTTTGGTGGGGAAGTTCGGTTGACAGGCGGTCCTTGCACTGGATCTCTTGGGACAAACTAGCCACGCCAAAGATTAAAGGAGGGATGGGCTTTCGTGATCTCCGACAATTCAATCTAGCGCTCCTTGGGAAGCATGGCTGGAGATTCATGACAAAGCCGGACGCTCTTTGTTCAAGAGTAATGAAAGGAAGATATTTCCCTAACTGTGATTTTATGCAGGCAACAACTCCTAAATCTTCATCTGCCATATGGAGGGCCATAGTTGCTGGCCGCGAAGCTCTCCACGTTGGCCTGCTAAAACGCATCGGGGATGGTGCAACTACTTCCATCTGGGAGGACCGGTGGATCCCGACTACTGCCACCATGCGGCCGCTCTTCAGGCCACCGGCTACGATGGCTACAATGGTCAGTGACCTGATCGATGAGGTCAACTGGACCTGGAAGCATGATCTTGTGCGCGACACCTTCATCGCGCCAGATGCAGAAGCAATCTTGAACATCCCACTCCGGCAGGGTGGTGGAGAAGATTTCTTGGCTTGGGCACATGAGAGAACCGGCATCTACTCTGTTAAATCAGCCTATCGAGCTCTGTTGAACAAAAAAGAGCGCTTAGCTCTTGAAGAGGGGCAGATAGTGACGCCATCAATGAGTGAACAACAGATGTGGAGCCAACTATGGAAACTCAAAGTTGTCCCAAAAGTCCGGGTATTCTGGTGGCGGGTACTTAAGGGGATCATCCCTGACGAGTGCACTCTACACTACCGGCATATTAAAGTTAACAGCTTATGCAAATTGTGTCTTGCTATGGACGAAGACCTGATGCACGCCCTAGTGCATTGCTCCCATGCACGCAGCTTCTCGGAGGAGGCACGGTTATTGTTTGATATCAGACTGCCTCGGCTCCACCCCAACACTTGGGCGTGTGATATCCTCTGTGAACCAAGTTTTACTGAAAAGGATCGTGCTACGATAATTACAGTGATGTGGGCAATATGGATGTCTCACAACAGAAGGACGCACGACCAAGAAAACATTGATCCTGTGAGCTCGGTTCGTCGCATCCGCGAGGACCTAGCGCTGCTTGATATACCCCGGCAGATGTTCATATCACTACCGGGTCACGGATGGCGACCCCCCGAAGAGGCCTATATCAAAATCAACACAGATGCGGCAATACAGTTTGATACTGCTTCGGCCGGATTGGGGGGTGTGGCTCGCTCCTCCTCGGCTCTCCTGGGTGCATGGTGTAAACCCCAAGTGGGGACAACGGATCCTTTCATTGCTGAGATGCTTGCGCTTCGCGAAGGTGTCATCTTTGCCAAGCTTCGTGGCTTCTTACACGTGCACATGGAGACCGACTGTCTTGAGGCAGTCAACCTCTGGAACCTTGGCTACGTCGATCGGTCGATAGTAGCTTCAATAGTTGCTGATATTAGAGAGTTCTCTGCTAGCTTTTTGTCTTTCAATATTTCTCATGTAATAAGAGCCGCTAACGGTCCTGCACATTTGTGTGCTAAGCGTGCCTGTACGCTTACTGTGACTGAAAGCTGGCTGGACTCCACCCCTAGCTTCCTGATCAGCAGCCTCCTGGCTGATTGCTCAGCGAATGCCTTTGTTTAATAAAGCTCTCTAAAGTTCCCCGCAAATAAAAGAGGAGGAGCCGTGCGCGTGAACCAGCCCTATTCTCGCTCACTCGGAACAACTCCAGTCGATCCCAAAAAATAGAGGATCGGACCAAATAAAATTAATGGAGTAAAATTTTATTTCTTTATAGATGGCCGAACCTAATCGATTCCCTAGATTTTAGTGGAGTAAAAAAATCGCATAGGTTCTGTGTCCTAGTCACATGAATTTCAAACACTTCACAATGGATCATAAAATATTCAAATTAAAACATGCATAACATAATCTTGCATATGTCTTGATTACACCTCCACAGAGTTGTTGTAGTACTCCGCAATTCTCTCCCAGACCATAGCCTTGGTTTGATCCGTTTTAACCGTTGCATCCATGGAGACGTTCATCCAAACATATCATAGAGCAACATCTTCAACTTAATTGTAGTTGTGAGTTTGTGACCTTGACGATCTCGTGATTGCTTCAGTCACCTCCTCAAGTTCATCTCCATCGGCCACCTCCTCTTCAGTTATCTCCTCTTCTTCGGCTACGATCGGGGTGGCGCGGAAGGGTCTCGGCTATCCATTCCGGCAACGGGGCTGGTCATCGATGGCGACGGCGGCGTGTGGGGGCGGTAGCGGCGAGAAGGCGCGAGGGCGGGAGAAAGAGGCATGCAACTTTTACTCGGCCGCGCAACCGCCGAGTATATTTAGGCGGCTTGGAAGGGATTTTCGGCGGAGGAGTAAAAATTACACTCCCTTATGTAGATTTTAGGAGTTCAGCTAGGTGCGGCATAGAGGAATAAAACCGAAATTTTGCCTCCTCTGTAGACTTTTAACGGATCGGCTAGAGTCGCTCTTACCAAGTGGTGGAACACCCTCCCTTGTAAGGAGGTTTAACTCTCCTCCCACTTTTCATGTGGGCCAATGAGATTTACTAGGAATTCTGAAACTTAATAATCGAAGCCCATTTATTTCCAAGGTAATCCTCCAATATAGTTTGACTCATGACTTGCACAAAACTGGAAATGAAAGTTGCACTTGATTGCAGAAACCTCTTTGAGAATCACTTGATGTTATAGCCACATATATATACTCGCACAATGGTATTTGTGCATGAGTTTTGAGATTAAAGAAACAGAACACTGGAGACACCAAGGCACACGGAGTGAAGCTGTGGTTTCATGACCGACGGAGTGAACGGGGTTGATAGTAACAATCCGATAGGCTAACTGGTAAGTCAGACGGGGCTTACAATCGCTGTATAACCCCCATCGGTTCATAGTGGCGACTGAGTGGCTGAGAGCTTCGCGACGCGGAAGGCGACTTTGCAGATAAGCCTGAATTTGCCCCTGCTCCTGGGCGTGTTCTGCACCGTGCCCAGCTCTCCTGTCGTCGCCCTGCGAGCACTCACCTCCCCAGTCGTCATGGAGTTGGCCTGCACGAACTGGCTGTCGCTGGTGTAGTTGGCCTCTATCATGCACGCCACATGGAGGTGCACAAGCTTCCCGTCGTCGTCCTGCAAGCGGTAGGACAAGTAACCTCCGCCAACCTTCCCGCACAGCCCGCAGCTATGGCCGGTGGCCTTGTGGAGTTCCAGCACGCGGCCGCCGTCCTCCCCGATGCGCTTCGGCATGATTGCGCAGAAAGGGTGGAGGTCGAGGTCGTGCTCGAGGCTGTGGTAAAGGAAGCCCAGCACCGGGTCGGCGCAGACGTCGCAGCACACAAGGCCGCCTGGCGGGGTCGTGGGACGGCTGTGGAAGAAGGTGAGCGCACGGCCCTCGAACATGGAATGCTCGAAGCGCGCCGGCGCCTGGGCGCAGCATACGTGGAGGTCAAAGTCGCATGGCTCGCACCGGTACCTATGCATGTCGCCGATCTGCCTGCAGCCGTCGCACTGGAACAGCTTCTCCGTGACTACCAGCTTAAGCCCGTGCTGATGGGCGGGGTGGGAAAACAGTGCCCCAACACCATCCCCGGTGAATGTAACCATGCTATTGCTACTGTTGGCTTCAATACTCTCAGCTACGGTGAACTGCCGCGCACTGGAAGCTCAATGTTTGGTGCAGCCTCAACTTGCTGCTTTTCTTCTAGCTCCTGCTCTCTATTTATTAGCAAAGCAAATGATGCAATAACGTGTATGTACAGGGAAACGGGGGTGGACTGACTGACTCAGTCTCCTCTCGTGGAGTTTATCCAAGTCAAACCACGCTGCATCCTATATAATAGCACTAATATAACAGTAACTTAATAAATGTTGGTTGAAATGATTTAATTTTTTAAGAGTATATATTATGTATTTTTTAGATGATGATTAAGAGTATAATGTCGAGAGAACACAGGTTTGAAATTTTCGACGGCGACTTCATCATCTTCTTTCGTTGGTTAATTAGAAGGATCTAAAAAAAAATCAGTCTCCTCTCGTAGCGAGAGTGACGGGGGTGGACTGACTTATTCAGTCTCCTCTCGTACGTGGAGTTATTGAGATTTGAGACTGAGCAACATGTTATACTACTACTCAACAAGTGATGCAATAACTCTACATTCCGTTCGTCCAAGTGGACAACTGGACATAAAAGATTTCAAAGAGGTAACGCTGGGCACATATACACCGCGTGTTTCTCTATTAAAAAAAAGGCCCAACTTGAGTAGCATCAAATGGGGGTGACGCGTTGGTATATATATGTCCATGTTGCTTCGCCTTCGAGGATGACAGAATAGTCGTTACAATTTTAACGCAATTTTTTCTGTCACGCACTCGATTTTTGTTTTGATGCGGCGACACATCGGCCTGTAGAATGCACTGTATTACATTCAAATTGTGGAGCCTAGAATGCAATAGTAGAATCTGAAACAGGGGAAGATATGTGTGCGAGCGATAGCCTCTATCGTGAAATAATGTGGTGTTCAACAAGAGTGTATATAATGTATTTTTAGATGATAACGGGACAAGTATTTTTCGTCCTCCAATTCTCTTGAAAGTATAGAAATTGCTCCTCAACTCTAAAACCAGTAAATCATAGTCCCTCAACTTTTCAAACCGGATAATTTTAGTCCCTCATACTGCTTCAAGTGGTTTTGTTGATGACCTGACATGGTTTTAGTTGGCACTTTTATCGAACATCTGCCGTGCGCCAGGCACATTTTCGGCAGGTGGTGTAGAGGGCCGCACAGCAGGTCAACAGCGTGCCTTTCGTCGACGTCGTGGCCATGCCCAGCACCCTGCCTCCGCTCCTGCCCTGCTCTTCCAAGCGCTGCTCCCTGCCCTCACTGCAAGGTCGCAGTCCGTGCCCTCCTGCCTCACCGCGTACACAACAAGACGTGTGCGCCGCCACCTAGTGGGCTAAGGAAGCACCTGGTGGGCCATCTAATTGTTGTTTTCTGTATATTTTTTACATCGCAGAAAATCAATACCAAACAGAGTCCAAACGAAGTGAAACTTTTTCAAGATTTTTTTGGGCCAGAAGACATCTAGTGAGCCAAGGAAGCACCTGGGGGGTGCCTCGAGGGGTGCAGCACCCACCAGGGCACGTCTGGGGGCCCAGGCGTGCCCAGGTGGGTTGTGGCCACCTCGGGTGCCCCCTGAACCGCGTCTTTGCTCTATAAATACCCCGATATTCCAGAAACCCTAGGGGAGTCGACGAAAATCAATTCCAGACGCCGCAGAGTCGAGAACTACCAGATCCAATCTAGACACCATCACGGAGGGGTTCACCACTTCCATTGGTGCCTCTCCGATGATGCGTGAGTAGTTCTTTGTAGACTTATGGGTCCGAACTTAGTAGCTAGATGGCTCTCTCTCTCTCTCTCTCTCTCTCTCTCTCTCTCTCTCTCTCTCTCTCTCTCTCTCTCTTGATTATCAATACAATGGTCTCTTGGAGATCCATATGATGTAAGTCTTTTTGCGGTGTGTTTGTTGGGATCCGATGAATTTTGAGTTTATGATCAGATCTATGTTTTTATCCATGAAAGTAATTTGAGTCTCCTTTGATCTCTTATATGCATGATTGCTTATAGCCTCGTATTTATTCTCCGATATTTGGGTTTTGTTTGGACAACTTGATCTATTATCTTGCAATGGGAGGAGGTGCTTTGTGATGGGTTCGATCTTAAGGTGCTTGATCCCAGTGACAGAAAGGGAAACGACATGTATGTATCATTGCTATTAAGGATAACAAGATGGGGTCTATTTCTATATAAGTAGATCGTGTCTACATCATGTCATCGCTCTTATTGCATTACTCCGTTTCTCCATGAACTTAATACACTATATGCATGTTGGATAGTGGTCGATGTGTGGAGTAATAGTAGTAGATGCAGGCAGGAGTCGGTCTACTAATCTTGGACGTGATGCCTATATAATGATCATTGCCTGGATATCGTCATGATTATTTGAAGTTCTATCAATTGCCCAACAGTAATTGTTTTCCCACCGTTTGCTATTTTTATTGAGAGAAGCCACTAGTGAAACCTACGCCCCCCGGGTCTCTTTTCATCATATTTGCCTTTGTGATCTATTTTCCTTTGCATTTATTTTCAGATCTATTGAACCAAAAATAGAAAATATCTTGCTGCAATTTATTTGTTCCGCGATTTATTTATCCTATATACCACTTTAACCTCACGTTATTTGCATATCTTGAGGCGTCGTACCCGAAAGGGATTGACAATCCCTTTAACACGTCTAGTTGCGAGTATTTGTTATTTGTGTGCAGGTGTTGTTTACGTGGTGTGAGGAGGTTCTCCTACTGGTTCGATAACCTTGGTCTCATCACTGAGGGAAATACCTACTGTCGCTATACTGCATCATCCCTTCCTCTTTGGGGAAATACCGACGTAGTTCTAGCAGACATCACACTGCCGTTTAGGTCATATTGGTGTAAAGCGCATGAAGAAAATCCATGTGGATGGACTTTTGGAATCACTTGGTTATGAATCATTTGATACTTGCGAACCATGCCTCATGGGCAAGATGACTAAAACTTTGTTCTCTGTAACAATGTAGCGAGCTAATGACTTATTGGAAATAATACATACCGATATATACGGTCTAATGAGTGTTGAGGCACACGGCGGGTATCGCTATTTTCTAACCTTTACAGATGATTTGAGTAGGTATGGGTATATCTACTTAATGAAACACAAGTCGGAAACTTTTGAAAAGTTCAAAGAAGTTCAGAGTGAAGTAGAGAATCATTGTAACAAGAAAATAAAGTTTCTATGATCTGATTGCAGAGGCGAATATTTGAGTTACGAGTTTGGCCTTCATTTAAAACAATGTGGAATTGTTTCACAACTTACGCCACCTGGAACACCATAGTGTAATGGTGTGCCGAACGTCGTAACCATACTTTATTGAACATGGTGCGATCTATGATGTCTCTGACCGGTTTACCACTATCGTTTTGGGATTATGCATTAGAGACAGCCGCTCACGTTAAATAGGGAACTGTCTAAATCTATTGTGACAACACCGTATGAACTATGGTTTGGCAAGAAACCTAAGTTGTCGTTTCTTAAAGTTTGGGGTTGTGACATTTATGTCAAAAGGCTTCAGCCTGATAAGCTCGAACCCAAATCGGAGAAGTGCGTCTTCATAGGAGTTCTACCACAGATCCGAAGGCAAGATCTTTGTTGCCAAGAATGAAACCTTTCTAGAGAATGAGTTTCTCTCGAAAGAAGTGAGTGCGAGAAAAGTGGAACTTGATGAGGTAATTGTACGTTCTCTCGAATTGGAAAGTAGCACATCATAAAAAACGTTCATGTGATGCCTACACCAACTAGAGAGGAATAAAATGATAATGATCATGAAACTTCAGATTAAATTACTACTAAACCTCGTAGGTCGACCAGAGCACGATTTGCACTAGAGTGGTACGATAATCATGTCCTGGAAGTCATGTTAATAGACCATGGCGAACCTACGAGCTATGAAGAAGCTATGATGAGCCCAGATTCCGATAAATGGCTTGAGGCCATGAAATCTGAGATATAATCCATGTATGAGAACAAAGTGTGGACTTTGGTGGACTTGTCCGATGATCGGCAAGCCATTGAGAATAAATAAATCTTCAAGAAGAAGACAAACGCTGATGGTAATGTCACCATCTACAAAGCTCGACTTGTCGCAAAAGGTTTTCAACAAGTTCAAGGGGTTGACTACGATGAGACCTTCTCACCCGTAGTGATGCTTAAGTCAGTCTAAATCATGTTAGCAATTGCCGCATTTTATAATTATGAAATATGGCAAATGGACGTCAAAACTGCATTCCTTAATGGATTTCTTAAAGAAAAGTTGTATATGATGCAACCATAAGGTTTTGTCGATCCTAAAAGTGTTAACAAAGTGTGCAAGCTCTGGAGATCCATCTATGGACTGGTGCAAGCATCTCGGAATTGGAATATACACTTTGATGAGGTGATCAAAGCATATGGTTTTATACAGACTTATGGTGAAGTCTGTATTTACTAGAAAGTGAATGGGAGATCTGTAGCATTTCTGATATTATATGTGGATGACATATTGTTGATTGGAAATGATATAGAATTTCTGGATAGCATAAAAGGATACTTGAATAAGAATTTTTTTTAATAAAAGACCTCAGTGATGCTACTTACATATTAGGCATCAAGATGTATAGAGATAGATCAAGACGCTTGATAAGATTTTCAGTGAGTACATACCTTGATAAGATTTTGAAGTAGTTCAAAATGGATCAGTCAAAGAAGGAGTTCCAACCTGTATTGTAAGGTGTGAAGTTGAGTAAGACTAAAAGCCCGACCACGGCAAAAGACAGAGAGAGAATGAAAGTCATACCATATGCCTCAGCCATAGGTTCTATAAAGTATGTGTCAGGGATATACCCCGCGGTGTAACCCGGCCGGAAATATAACCCGGCCGGACTTGGCGACTCACTAATGACCCGCCCTGACTGGATGACACACTAAGTGACCCGCCTGATCCTGGCGACTTATGGGTAACCTGGCAAGCGGATCAGAGGAGCGACAAGACCCGGGGGCCCAAGAGGCTCAAGGCCCAGAAGGCCGGCTTACGTTATGGTAGGCCGGCTTAAGAGGAAAGGCGTGAGGAATATCTCCCTCACAAGGAATCAAGACCCGGACTTGTATCCGGCTTGTAGTAGAAGATAGGCTCGTCCTAATCCTATTTGGACTCCACATGTAACCCACCCCTCTAACTTATATAAGGAGGGGCAGGGCACCCCAAAGAGGGACAAGTAAAAACAAGAAACAATATCTAGGGCTAGACACAAAGAGGAGAGCCGGCTTACGGCGACTCTCTCATGAGCATAATGAGATCTAGCCATAAACAGCATGTAGGGCTATTACCGGATGATGTTTTCTGGGGCCCGAAGCTGTCTAAATCCTTGTCTTGTATGTTGCGTCTCTCGTCCCGATCAACCCCTCTCAAGCTACCACATAGATGCGTTGGCCTCGCGACTAAGTCCTGACACTAAGGACATCTGCCGTGTTAATTCCACGATAGTTGGCGCCCACCGTGGGGCCCGCGCACGGTGGTGTTGAGTTCTTGGAGGGATCTCTCCCAAGGATCGAGAAGTTTGTGATATACCAAAAAAAGAAGAGAACTTGCGGAAGGATTTGTGGGCTTGACGAACAGTTGTATTGGCGTGTACTAAATTGAGATCAAGAGTTAGGGTTGTATCTGTGATCCGTTTAATCCGACAACAATTGATTTTCGATGCTGCGCCACCTACGAAGCCGCCAGGTTGAAGATTCTCTACGACTTGGTCCGAGACTAAGTGGAATCAGTTTTTTAAATCCACTCGGTCCGCTAGTCGCTGTTTACACGTATATACGCAGTGTCTCGGGCGCCCGGGCGCTGCTGCATATTCCACGAGTAATCTGCTGGATCAAATACCAAGGTGTGCCGGTTGTGAAGCAACAACATCAATTGATTCAAGCAAGAGTACTATTCATGTGAAGACAAGGACAAGGTTATTGATTGGACTTGATGGCTATTGTTTACGTGAAGGACAGAAGACCCGTACTAGATCAGCATTAGATCGGATTTGTTTTTCTACATCCAGCCAAAGCATATTATCAGCGGTTGAAAGTTACTACGAATAGCAACTGGAAGGATTGGTCTCCGCCTCGGTCTTTGTTTTCGAGCCGGTCGCAAGTCACCTAGCCGTACCCTCCGACCCGCTGCTATGACCCGGCACCGCTGCTGGATTCGCCTCTACTGCTTTGGCTGTAGCCGCCCGCCTGCCGCAGTGGCGATCTTGTTTACGGCTGATCAAGCCTCACCTGACCTAGCTTCCCATCTACTGCTGTGCCGCCCGGTTTGCCTCGGCCGTTGACCCGTCCGTATGCTTTTGCTGCTGTACTCCGGCGCCGGCTCGTTTCTGCCGTCCGAGCCACCATTTCTACGACCCGGACTCTGCACGGCCTCTGCTATGATCTGGACTCTGTCGTCCGCACAAACTTACTGCTGCAGCCTCAAGTGGGACTCGCTTTTGTTGTGAGCCGCCTGACGTCTCACTTCGAATCGCCGCCCATGGTCGCCATCGCGGTGCTCGCTTCATCCATGCTATCCGCTGCAGCAACCCACTGACACGTCTGAAGCCACGACACCCTTGATGCAACAGTTCGCCAAGGAAGAAAAAACAAGCAGGAAAAGCGTTGAACACACAATGGATCACAAGAGCGCATGCATTGGGGTTATGCCGGGTCACCACGGCGTCAGATATTATTAGTTGTGGAGAACTGACATCTAGAGATGAAGACCAGTATTGATGTCTGAGGTCATCTGAATAAAGTATTTGTTAAGGATCAGCAAGATATAAAGGAGAAGAGCTAGGACAGCATCTCGCGAGGTCCTCAAGGGGATCAAACGAAAAATTCTTTGGATAAATATAAGGACCAAAGCAACAGTACTGAAAGGTTATCTACGGATGTCACGTGCGGATCATCTGTCATACGGACAAATCAGGACGGATATTAAAAGAAAAAGAAGTGGTGTTATACCGCGGAGGCACGTTCAGCTGTGCCGCGTGGCTTCACGTGCACGCGTGTCACGGTCCAGTTTACATCAAAACGCGCCAGCTGACTTGCCCATCCGTGCCGCCTTACAACGCCACGGATGACTCGCCCGTCCACCCTTGCGGCCGGTTCACGTGTCCGCGCCGGCTTACAAACGTTGCGGCTGACTCACCCGTCCGCACCGGTTTACCACGCCGCGGCCGGTTCACGTGCCCGCGCCGGCTTACAAACGTTGCGGCTGACTCACCCGTCCGCACCGGTTTACCACGCCGCGGCCGGTTCACCCGTGAGCGACTTCAACTCCACCTAGCGATCATCGATTTCATGGCGGGTTATTTCCGGTCTAAACGAATCAGGTGCTATCCATCTAAAGTATATTTTATTAGCACGTATTATTTTTTCATCAAAGAACAGTTACTTTGGTATGTATATTTTTATGTGCAGCAAAGGTAGGGCCATGTTGTGCCTATAAAGTGTACGTCAGCACTATCACGCACCAGCGTCAGCGCCCGCTTACTGATGGAACAGGTGTGCGCAAGTCGCTGCCCGTACAGCTTAATCTATGTCAACCCGTCGGAGCCGTGTTGAGCCGCCCTTGCCGCTTTGAGCCGCCGGGGTTATATTGGGTCGCCGGCCTACCTGAGCCGCTGGAACTATATCGAGTCGCTGGTCTATCTGAGCTACCTCTGTCGCGATAAACGGGTCATCTGTCGTCCAAACAAATCAGGTGATAACCATCCAAGTTTGTTATTAGCACATGTTGTTTTTTGTCAAAAAACAAGTTTATCTTTGCCTTGGTCTGCAATATTGTTTATGCAAGGCAATTATTTATAACAAAAAGTGACATTATACCACGAGATGGAGGCACGCCTACGTCTTTTGGCACAGGTGGTCGCCGTTACTCAACGGACTCCCGCGTCGGCTTACACTGCCGTGGCCGTCTCTCGCGACCATGCTGGCTTACGACGTCGTGGCCATCTCTCACGACCACGCCGGCTTACAACAAGGAAGACAGCTTGCCCGTCCGCACCGGCTTACAGCGCCGCGGCCGGTTCATCTGTCTATGCTGCCTCGGATGTTGCGGACGTCTTTACCGTCCGTCTCTCACGGCCGGGTCTACATCAACACATCGGGCCGCACCTGTCTGCATGAGCTGTTTATTAAGTATGAGCAAGTCACTGCTTGGGAAGCCCGGTTTTCTTCCAACAAATTGGAGGCAAATTATCATGTATTATCAGCCGCCGTCTGTACTGGATGGCTCAATGGGCAGACGCACAAGTCACCGCCACTACGGTTTGGTTAACTTCAAACAGCCAGTTGGAAGGAACCATTGGCCGAGTTGCTGACACGATTCACACGGGATCATTTATAACCCGCAGCAGTCACCTCAACCTTTTGTGGATTCGCATTGTGTTATCAACGCCAATGATATACACCTTCTGCTATGGTCAAATGTGGAGAATCTCAAGCCAACTCTTCGAGTCATCTTGAGACTCGGGGGCTACAACAGTACGGCTCGGCAAAATTAGCCGGTTTCAATGGGTTCAAGAACTCTGGGTCATTGGAGGGAAGGTAACCCGGTTCCAGAGGCTACCGCTACATTGGTGAAAAATTTAAAGGCCGTCAGAAAATTTCCGGCTTAAAAAGAAGGACTCCGGTTTAAAATCCGGTTCAAGAGACATCTCTCTCCCACAAAGCACTGACACTCTTAATATCTGGTTTAAAAACCGGTTCAAGGGAAATTTATTTACCGCAAGGTTTTGAAGCTCTCAAATCCAGTTCAAATCCGGCTCAAGGTAAATTTATATCTCTCAAAGTTTTGAAGCTTTCAAATCCGGTTTAAACTTCCGGTTCAAAAAGAATTAATCTCTCGCAAGTTCGAGTTCTCAGAAAGATTAAAGGGTGCCAAAAAGAACTTGCTGCCATGATGCGCGGTTCAAACATAGGTATCATGCCTTACGGCTTATCTTATTATGGTCACTTGGGGGCTTCCTGCTCATCGGGCATAGCTATCAGTACCCTCTTGATTGGCGCAATGCCAAAACTTATATGGTCATTTGGGGGCTTCCTATTCAAATATGGGTCGTATTCGAACCAAAAAGAACATAGCTGTCGATACCCTTTTGATTAGCAAACTGCTGAACCTACTTGGGGGCTTCTTAATCGTATCCGAATCATAGCTCAATCCCTTTGGGAATCGACGTGGATCGTATTCGAATTAGCGTCGCTAAACAACTCTTAAGGTCATTTAGGGGCTTCCTTTCAAACATAGGTCGTATTCGAACCAAAGAGAACATAGCTGTCGATACCCACTTTGATCGGCATCGCCAACGCCACTGGGGGGCTATATGATCATATTCGAATCTTAGCTTAACCCCTTTGGAACGGTTTACTGATCGTATTCGAATCAGAAGCCTCAAAAAATTTATCTGTTTTTATACAGTTGCAAGTATTTGAGTTGTCACAAATATCATATGTGCCGGCTCTTACAGAGTTGAGTTATCAACTTCACTGTCTGGGTCACATAAACCGGCGGTATCATTCAAAGGATCATAGGGATCTTGTGATCTACTTGTGTGCAGGATAAGACTACATTTGGGTGGTACCCGCCCTGGCTCTTGACGTTAAGTCGCCAGGGCATATGTTGTTTAAACTCTGTGTAGGATTTGCAGAATTATGACTTATATAAATGCTTCAGTCCAAGCTCATCACTAAAATTGGTGTCTCAAAAGGGTTATCAATTATTGATTTTCTCAAGGGCTATAGGCCACCGGGTTACAAAAATTCCGGCTTACAATGAATGCGCATTAAGTCGTCATTGGCCAAGAGCCGCCATGTATTTAAACTCTGGATTTACTTGTCAACCAATGAGGTATTCACATCTTTAATAGCCAAAAGTGGCTGGATTTTTCATGATGATATTGAATGATTGAGGTTTTTATACCGGATTATATTATTCAAATCTTGAATAGCCAACATGGCTGGATTTCTATTGTGATTATCAACAACTAATGTTATGATTGAGGTATTCAAAGTCGCTTTAGCGCAACGGCTATTATTTTACTAATGGATATGATTTATTCTACAATGGAAGGAATAGTCCCGAGTTGCTGCAGGCTTACGACCCGGCACTTGGGGGCTACATTATTTGAGTTCAGATCATATCAAATATGCAAGTCTCATGTCGCTGCAAGCATGCACCATCACATTTGGGGGCTAATGCAAAGTCATTTTTCGCTTATCTTATTGAAACCCCGAATCATCACATTATAATGAGCCGGCCCTTGGGGGCTACCAATTGCTCCTGTCAACAATTCAAGGTACACAAATTTTCATCTATTATTGAAGAGATCCACTGCTCAGTTGGTAAAGCACAAAGCTCTCAACCTTGTGGACGTGGGTTCACGCCCCATGATGGGGGTTACATTATATGATATTCTTTTCAAAGAAGTATATATAAAGTACCAGCTCAATATTATCTTACTGAGCCGGCCCTTGGGGGCTACATGTTGTTGTTCAAATCTACATGATCATATTTATAAAGTCCCTGCTCATTATTGCATAATGACCCGGCCCTTGGAGGCTACACTGGTTGAAGTTTTTATGAGCATAAGGCAATTAGAAGTCCCAGGTTGCTGCAAGCATGACAACCCGGAACTTGGGGGCTACCTATGTGGAATATTCAGTTTATGACTAATGATTGAGATGAACAAACCGGATTTCTTCTTTGGTTGCAACACTTATATTGGAGCAAGTCTTAAGCTATCACTATGTTCTCCTCTTAAGACTTGGGGGCTATAGGTATTATGCATATATAAGGAGGAACATCTTCAAATTATCAGTTTTGAGAAAATTAGGAAGATCAATTGCATGACCCGATGTTAACAACAATTATGACCCGGCATCATCTGTTATATAACTCGGCAATCTTGGTAAATATTAAACCGGCAAGTTTTACATCTTCAAACCGGTTGAGTATCAGATGAGTATTTCAAGACCAATATTTCTTAAGCCGGCGCTTTGGAAGCCGACTCAAGTGGATTATTCTTCACAATATTTCTCGGTGTGAAACCAATGTCAGCAAATTGAGTATGAAGCTGGCTTATTGACCTGGATTTTCTAGAAGAAGGAAATGACAAAGACTTAAGGATGTTCAGGTGCCGGTTTACAAGAATTCTTAACCCGGAGCACAACCTGTCAAATTTGTTCTTGTGTTTATTTTGCAGCATAAGTTTACCATGGATAAATCCAAGGTAAACTTGGGGGCTAATGTCGGGGATATACCCCACGGTGTAACCCGGCCGGAAATATAACCCGGCCGGACTTGGCGACTCACTAATGACCCGCCCTGACTGGATGACACACTAAGTGACCCGCCCGATCCTGGTGACTTATGGGTAACCTAGCAAGCGGATCAGAGGAGCGACAAGACCCGGGGGGCCAGGAGGCTCAAGGCCCAGAAGGCCGGCTTACGTTATGGTAGGCCGGCTTAAGAGGAAAGGCGTGAGGAATATCTCCCTCACAAGGAATCAAGACCCGGACTTGTATCTGAAGGAAATATGCCCTAGAGGCAATAATAAAGTTATTATTTATTTCCTCATATCATGATAAATGTTTATTATTCATGCTAGAATTGTATTAACCGGAAACATGATACATGTGTGAATACATAGACAAACATAGTCACTAGTATGCCTCTACTTGACTAGCTCATTAATCAAAGATGGTTATGTTTCCTAACCATAGACATGTGTTGTCATTTGATTAATGGGATCACATCATTAGGAGAATGATGTGATTGACATGACCCATTCCGTTAGCCTAGCACTTGATCATTTAGTATATTGCTATTGCTTTCTTCATGACTTATACATGTTCCTGTAACTATGAGAATTATGCAACTCCCGTTTACTGGAGGAACACTTTGGGTACTACCAAACGTCACAACGTAATTGGGTGATTATAAAGGAGTACTACAGGTGTCTCCGAAGGTACATGTTGAGTTGGCGTATTTCGAGATTAGGTTTTGTCACTCCGATTGTCGGAGAGGTATCTCTGGGCCCTCTCGGTAATGCACATCATTATAAGCCTTGCAAGCAATGTGACCAAATGAGTTGGTTACGGGATGATGCATTACGGAACGAGTAAAGAGACTTGCCGGTAACGAGATTGAACTAGGTATTGGATACCGACGATCAAATCTCGGGCAAGTAACATACCGATGACAAAGGGAACAACATATGTTGTTATGCGGTTTGACCAATAAAGATCTTCGTAGAATGTGTAGGAACCAATATGGGCATCCAGGTTCCATATTGGTTATTGACCGAGAATAGTTCTAGGTCATGTCTACATAGGTCTCGAACCCGTAGGGTCCGCACGCTTAACGTTACGATGACAGTTTTATTATGAGTTTATAAGTTTTGATGTACCGAAGTTTGTTCGGAGTCCCGGATGTGATCACGGACGTAACGAGGAGTGTCGAAATGGTCGAGACATAAAGATCGATATATTGGAAGCCTATATTTGGACATCGGAATCGTTCCGGGTGAAATCGGCATTTTACCGGAGTACCGGGAGGTTACCGGAACCCCCCAGGGGTTATTGGGCCTACATGGGCCTCAAGGGAGAAGAGGGAAGGAGGCAGGAGGGGGCCATGCGCCCCTCCCCTTCCTAGTCTGAATAGGACAAGGGAAGGGGGGCGGCGCCCCCCAATTCCTTCCCCTCTTCCTCCTCTTTCCCCCCTTCTCCTATTCCAACTAGGAAAGAAGGGAGTCCTACTCCCGATGGGAGTAGGACTCCCCCCTTGGTGCGCCCTCCTTGGCCGGCCGCCTCCTCCCCCCTGGCTCCTTTATATACGGGGGCGGGGGGCACCCCATAGACACACAAGTTGATCTACGGATCGTTCCTTAGCCGTGTGCGGTGCCCCCCTCCACCATATTCCACCTCGGTCATATCGTCGTGGAGTTTAGGCGAAGCCCTGTGCTGGTAGAACATCATCATCACCACACCGTCATGCTAACGGAACTCATCCCCGAAGCTTTGCTGGATCGGAGCCCGGGGATCGTCATCGAGCTGAACGTGTGCTGAACTCGGAGGTGCCGTACGTTCAGTGCTTGGATCGGTCGGATCGTGAAGACATATGACTACATCAACCACGTTGTCATAACGCTTCCGCTTACGGTCTACGAGGGTACATGGACAACACTCTCTCCTCTCGTTGCTATGCCATCACCATGATCTTGCGTGTACGTAGGAATGTTTTTGAAATTACTAAGTTCCCCAACAGTGGCATCTGAGCCTAGGTTTTATGCGTTGATGTTATATGCACGAGTAGAACACAAGTGAGTTGTGGGCGATACAAGTCATACTGCTTACCAGCATGTCATACTTTGGTTCGGCGGTATTGTGAGATGAAGCGGCCCGGACCGACATTACGCGTACGCTTACGCGAGACTGGTTTCACCGTTACAAGCACTTATGCTTAAAGGTGGCTGGCGGGTGTCTGTCTATCTCACTTTAGCTGAATCGAGTGTGGCTACGCCCTGTCCTTGCGAAGGTTAAAACAGCACCAACTTGACGAACTATCGTTGTGGTTTTTATGCGTAGGTAAGAATGGTTCTTGCTAAAGCCCGTAGCAGCCACGTAAAATTTGCAACAACAAAGTAGAGGACGTCTAACTTGTTTTTGCAGGGCATGTTGTGATGTGATATGGTCAAGACGTGATGCTATATTTTACTGTATGAGATGATCATGTTTTGTAACCGAAGTTATCGGCAACTAGCAGGAGCCATATGGTTGTCGCTTTATTGTATGAAATGCAAACGCCCTGTAATTGCTTTACTTTATCTCTAAGCGGTAGCGATAGTCGTAGAAGCAATAGATGGCGTAACGACAACGATGCTACGATGGAGATCAAGGTGTCGCGCCGGTGACGATGGTGATCACGACGGTGCTTCGAAGATGGAGATCACAAGCACAAGATGATGATGGCCATATCATATCACTTATATTGATTGCATGTGATGTTTATCCTTTATGCATCTTATCTTGCTTTTATTGACGGTAGCATTTTAAGATGATCTCTCACTAATAATCAAGAAGTGTTCTCCCTGAGTATGCACTGTTGCGAAAGTTCTTCGTGCTGAGACACCACGTGATGATCGGGTGTGATAGGCTCTACGTTCAAATACAACGGGTGCAAAACAGTTGCACACGCGGAATACTCAGGTCATACTTGACGAGCCTAGCATATACAAATATGGCCTCAGAACACGGAGACCGAAAGGTCGAACGTGAATCATATAGTAGATATGATCAACATAGTGATGTTCACCATTGAAACTACTCCATCTCACGTGATGATCGGACATGGTTTAGTTGATTTGGATCACGTGATCACTTAGATGACTAGAGAGATGTCTGTCTAAGTGGGAATTCTTAAGTAATATGATTAATTGAACTTAAATTTATCATGAACTTAGTACCTGATAGTATTTTGCTTGTCTATTTTTGTTTGTAGATAGATGGCTCGTGTTGTTGTTCCGTTGAATTTTAATGCGTTCCTTGAGAAAGCAAAGTTGAAAGATGATGGTAGCAATTACACGGGCTGGGTCCAAAACCTGAGGATTATCCCCATTGCTGCACAGAAAAGTTACGTCCTGGAAGCACCGCTGGGTGCCAGGCCTGCTGCTGATGCAACTGACGATGTTAAGAACGTCTGGCAGAGCAAAGCTGATGACTACTCGATAGTTCAGTGTGCCATGCTTTACGGCTTAGAACCAGGTCTTCAACGACGTTTTGAACGTCATGGAGCATATGAGATGTTCCAGGAGTTGAAGTTAATATTTCAAGAAAATGCCCGGATTGAGAGATATGAAGTCTCCAATAAGTTCTATAGCTGCAAGATGGAGGAGAATAGTTCTGTCAGTGAACATATACTCAAAATGTCTGGGTATAATAATCACTTGATTCAACTGGGAGTTAATCTTCCTGATGATAGTGTCATTGACAGAATTCTTCAATCACTGCCACCAAGCTACAAGAGCTTCGTGATGAACTATAATATGCAAGGGATGAACAAGACTATTCCCGAGCTCTTCGCGATGCTAAAAGCCGCGGAGGTAGAAATCAAGAAGGAGCATCAAGTGTTGATGGTTAACAAGACCACCAGTTTCAAGAAAAAGGGCAAAGGGAAGAAGAAGGGGAACTTCAAAAAGAACAACAAGCAAGTTGATGCTCAAGAGAAGAAACCCAAGTCTGGACCTAAGCCTGAAACTGAGTGCTTCTACTGCAAGCAGACTGGATACTGGAAGCGGAACTGCCCCAAGTATTTGGCGGATAAGAAGGATGGCAAAGTGAACAAAGGTATATGTGATATACATGTTATTGATGTGTACCTTACTAATGCTCGCAGTAGCACCTGGGTATTTGATACTGGTTCTGTTGCTAATATTTGCAACTCGAAACAGGGACTACGGATTAAGCGAAGATTGGCTAAGGACGAGGTGACGATGCGCGTGGGAAATGGTTCCAAAGTCGATGTGATCGCGGTCGGCACGCTACCTCTACATCTACCATCGAGATTAGTTTTAGACCTAAATAATTGTTATTTGGTGCCAGCGTTGAGCATGAACATTATATCTGGATCTTGTTTGATGCGAGACGGTTATTCATTTAAATCAGAGAATAATGGTTGTTCTATTTATATGAGTAATATCTTTTATGGTCATGCACCCTTGAAAAGTGGTCTATTTTTATTGAATCTCGATAGTAGTGATACACATATTCATAGTGTTGAAACCAAAAGATGCAGAGTTGATAACGATAGTGCAACTTATTTGTGGCACTGCCGTTTAGGTCATATCGGTGTAAAGCGCATGAAGAAACTCCATACTGATGGGCTTTTGGAATCACTTGATTATGAATCACTTGGTACTTGCGAACCGTGCCTCATGGGCAAGATGACTAAAACGCCGTTCTCCGGAACTATGGAGCGAGCAACTGATTTGTTGGAAATCATGCATACTGATGTTTGTGGTCCAATGAATGTTGAGGCTCGCGGCGGGTATCGTTATTTTCTCACCTTCACAGATGATTTGAGCAGATATGGGTATATCTACTTGATGAAACACAAGTCTGAAACATTTGAAAAGTTCAAAGAATTTCAGAGTGAAGTGGAAAATCATCGTAACAAGAAAATAAAATTTCTACGATCTGATCGTGGAGGAGAATATTTGAGTTACGAGTTTGGTCTACACTTGAAACAATGCGGAATAGTTTCGCAACTCACGCCACCCGGAACACCACAACAAAATGGTGTGTCCGAATGTCGTAATCGTACTTTACTAGATATGGTGCGACCTATGATGTCTCTTACTGATTTACCGCTATCATTTTGGGGTTATGCTTTAGAGACGGCCGCATTCACGTTAAATAGGGCACCATCAAAATCCGTTGAGACGACGCCTTATGAACTATGGTTTGGCAAGAAACCAAAGTTGTCGTTTCTTAAAGTGGGGCTGCGATGCTTATGTGAAGAAACTTCAACCAGATAAGCTCGAACCCAAATCGGAGAAAAGTGTCTTCATAGGATACCCAAAAGAGACTATTGGGTACACCTTCTATCACAGATCTGAGGGCAAGATTTTTGTTGCTAAAATCGGATCCTTTCTAGAGAAGGAGTTTCTCTCGAAAGAAGTGAGTGGGAGGAAAGTAGAACTTGATGAGATAACTGTATCTACTCCCTTATTGGAAAGTAGTTCATCACAAGAACCGGTTTCTGTGACAACTACACCAATTAGTGAGGAAGCTAATGATATTGATCATGAAACTTTAGATCAAGTTTCTACTGAACCTCGTAGGTCTACCAGAGTAAGATCCGCACCAAAGTGGTACGGTAATCCAATTCTGGAAGTCATGTTGCTTGACCATGATGAACCTACGAACTATGAGGAAGCGATGATGAGCCCAGATTCCGCAAAATGGCTAGAGGCCATGAAATCTGAGATGGGATCCATGTATGAAAACAAAGTATAGACTTTGGTTGACTTGCCCGATGATCGGCAAGCAATTGAGAATAAATGGATCTTTAAGAAGAAGACTGACGCTGATGGTAATGTAACTGTCTATAAAGCTCGACTTGTTGCGAAAGGTTTTCGACAAGTTCAAGGAGTTGACTACGATGAGACTTTCTCACCCGTAGCGATGCTTAAGTCTGTCCGAATCATGTTAGCTATTGCTGCATTTCATGATTATGAAATTTGGCAAATGGATGTCAAAACTGCATTCTTGAATGGATTTCTGGAAGAAGAGTTGTATATGATGCAGCCAGAAGGTGCTAATAAAGTGTGCAAGCTCCAGCGTTCCATTTATGGACTGGTGCAAGCATCTCAGAGTTGGAATAAACGCTTTGTTAGTGTGATCAAAGCATATGGTTTTATACAGACTTTTGGAGAAGCCTGTATTTACAAGAAAGTGAGTGGGAGCTCTGTAGCATTTCTGATATTATACGTAGATGACATATTATTAATTGGAAATGATATAGAATTTCTGGATAGCATAAAGGGATACTTGAATAAAAGTTTTTCAATGAAAGACTTCGGTGAAGCTGCTTACATATTGGGCATCAAGATCTATAGAGATAGATCAAGACGCTTAATAGGACTTTCACAAAGCACATACCTTGATAAAATTTTGAAAAAGTTCAAAATGGATCAGGCAAAGAAAGGGTTCTTGCCCGTACTACAAGGTGTGAAGTTGAGTCAAACTCAATGCCCGACCACAGCAGAAGATAGAGAGAAAATGAAAGATGTTCCCTATGCTTCAGCCATAGGCTCTATCATGTATGCAATGTTGTGTACCAGATCTGACGTATGCTTAGCAATAAGCTTGATAGGAAGGTACCAAAGTAATCCAGGAGTGGATCACTGGACAGCGGTCAAGAACATCCTGAAATACCTGAAAAGGACTAAGGATATGTTTCTCGTATATGGAGGTGACAAAGAGCTAGTCGTAAATGGTTACGTCGATGCAAGCTTTGACACTGATCCGGACGATTCTAAATCACAAACCGGATATGTGTTTTTATTAAATGGTGGAGCTGTAAGTTGGTGCAGTTCTAAACAAAGCGTCATGGCGGGATCTACATGTGAAGCGGAGTACATAGCTGCTTCGAAAGCAGCAAATGAAGGAGTCTGGATGAAAGAGTTCATTTCCGATCTAGGTGTCATACCTAGTGCATCGGGACCAATGAAAATCTTCTGTGATAATACTGGTGCAATTGCCTTGGCAAAGGAATCCAGATTTCACAAGAGGACCAAGCACATCAAGAGACGCTTCAATTCCATTCGGGACCAAGTCCAAGTGGGAGACATAGAGATTTGCAAGATACATACGGATCTGAATGTTGCAGACCCGTTGACTAAGCCACTCTCATGAGAAAAACATGATCAGCACCAAGACTCCATGGGTGTTAGAATCATTACTATGTAATCTAGATTATTGACTCTAGTGCAAGTGGGAGACTGAAGGAAATATGCCCTAGAGGCAATAATAAAGTTATTATTTATTTCCTCATATCATGATAAATGTTTATTATTCATGCTAGAATTGTATTAATCGGAAACATGATACATGTGTGAATACATAGACAAACATATAGTCACTAGTATGCCTCTACTTGACTAGCTCATTAATCAAAGATGGTTATGTTTCCTAACCATAGACATGTGTTGTCATTTGATTAATGGGATCACATCATTAGGAGAATGATGTGATTGACATGACCCATTCTGTTAGCCTAGCACTTGATCGTTTAGTATATTGCTATTGCTTTCTTCATGACTTATACATGTTCCTGTAACTATGAGAATTATGCAACTCCCGTTTACCGGAGGAACACTTTGGGTACTACCAAATGTCACAACGTAACTGGGTGATTATAAAGGAGTACTACAGGTGTCTCCAAAGGTACATGTTGAGTTGGCGTATTTCGAGATTAGGTTTTGTCACTCCGATTGTCGGAGAGGTATCTCTGGGCCCTCTCGGTAATGCACATCATTATAAGACTTGCAAGCAATGTGACCAAATGAGTTGGTTACGGGATGATGCATTACGGAACGAGTAAAGAGACTTGCCGGTAACGAGATTGAACTAGGTATTGGATACCGACGATCAAATCTCGGGCAAGTAACATACCGATGACAAAGGGAACAACGTATGTTGTTATGCAGTTTGACCGATAAAGATCTTCATAGAATGTGTAGGAACCAATATGGGCATCCAGGTTCCGTATTGGTTATTGACCGAGAATAGTTCTAGGTCATGTCTACATAGTTCTCGAACCCGTAGGGTCCGCACGCTTAACGTTACGATGGCAGTTTTATTATGAGTTTATAAGTTTTGATGTACCGAAGTTTGTTCGGAGTCCCGGATGTGATCACGGACGTAACGAGGAGTCTCGAAATGGTCGAGACATAAAGATCGATATATTGGAAGCCTATATTTGGACATCGGAATCGTTCTGGGGGAAATCGGCATTTTACCAGAGTACCGGGAGGTTACCGGAACCCCCCCCTCGGGGGGGTTATTGGGCCTACATGGGCCTCGAGGGAGAAGAGGGAAGGAGGCAGGAGGGGGTCGCGCGCCCCTCCCCTTCCTAGTCCGAATAGGACAAGGGAAGGGGGGCGGCGCCCCCCCTTTCCTTCCCCTCTTTCTCCTCTTTCCCCCCTTCTCCTATTCCAACTAGGAAAGAAGGGAGTCCTACTCCCGGTGGGAGTAGGACTCCCCCCTTGGCGCGCCCTCCTTGGCCGGCCGCCTCCTCCCCCCTGGCTCCTTTATATACGGGGGCGGGGGGCACCCCATAGACACACAAGTTGATCTACGGATCGTTCCTTAGCCGTGTGCGGTGCCCCCCTCCACCATATTCCACCTCGGTCATATCGTCGCGGAGTTTAGGCGAAGCCCTGAGCCGGTAGAACATCATCATCACCACGCCGTCGTGCTGACGGAACTCATCCCCGAAGCTTTGCTGGATCGGAGCCTGGGGATCGTCATCGAGCTGAACGTGTGCTAAACTCGGAGGTGCCGTACGTTCGGTGCTTGGATCGGTCGGATCGTGAAGACATACGACTACATCAACCGCGTTGTCATAACACTTCCGCTTACGGTCTACGAGGGTACATGGACAACACTCTCTCCTCTCGTTGCTATGCCATCACCATGATCTTGCGTGTACGTAGGAATTTTTTTTAAATTACTATGTTCCCCAACAGTATCCGGCTTGTAGTGGAAGATAGGCTAGTCCTAATCCTATTTGGACTCCACATGTAACCCACCCCTCTTACTTATATAAGGAGGGGTAGGGCACCCCAAAGAGGGACAAGTAAAAACAAGAAACAATATCTAGGGCTAGACACAAAGAGGAGAGCCGGCTTACGGTGACTGTCGGGGATATACCCCGTGGTGTAACCCGGCCGGAAGTATAACCCAGCCGGACTTGGCGACTCACTAATGACCCGCCCTGACTGGACGACACACTAAGTGACCCGCCCGATCCTGGCGGCTTATGGGTGACCTGGCAAGCGGATCAGAGGAGCAACAAGACCCGGGGGCCCAGGAGGCTCAAGGCCCAGAAGACCGGCTTACGTTATGGTAGGCCGGCTTAAGAGGAAAGGTGTGAGGAATATCTCCCTTACAAGGAATCAAGACCCGGACTTGTACCCGGCTTGTACTAGAAGATAGGCTAGTCCTAATCCTATTTGGACACCACATGTAACCCGCCCCTCTAACTTATATAAGGAGGGGCAGGGCACCCCAAAGAGGGACAAGCAGCAAGAAACAATATCTAGGGCTAGACACAAAGGGGGAGCCGGCTTATGCGGCGACTCCCTCATGAGCATAATGAGACCTAGCCTCAAACAGCATGTAGGGCTATTACCGGATGATGTTTCCCGGGGCCCGAAGCTGTCTAAACCCTTGTCTTGCATGTTGATCCGCCCTGCGTCTCTCATCCCACTCAACCCCTCTCAAGCTACCACATAGATGCGTTGGCCTCGCGACTAAGTCCTGACACTAAGGACATCTTCCGTGACAAATCCATGACAGCGACTCTCTCATGAGCATAATGAGATCTAGCCATAAACAGCATGTAGGGCTATTACCGGATGATGTTTCCCGGGGCCCGAAGCTGTCTAAATCCTTGTATTGTATGTTGTGTCTCTCGTCCCGATCAACCCCTCTCAATCTACCACATAGATGCGCTGGCCTCGCGACCAAGTCCTGACACTAAGGACATCTGCCGTGTTAATTCCACGATAGTATGCCATGATGTGTGTAGGGTTTCGTAGTAATTTCAAAAAAATTCCTACGCACACGCAAGATCATGTGATGCATAGCAACGAAGGGAGAGTATTGTCTACGTACCCAACGCAGACCGACTGCGGAAGCGATGACGCGACGTAGAGGAAGTAGTCATACGTCTTCTCGATCCAACCGATCAAGCACCGAAACTACGGCACCTCTGAGTTCGAGCACACGTTCAGCTCGATGACTATCCCCGGACTCCGATCCAGCAAAGTGTCGGGGAAGAGTTTCGTCAGCACGACGGCGTGGTGACGATCTTGATGAACTACAGCAGCAGGGCTTCGCCTAAACTCCGCTACAGTATTATCGAGGAATATGGTGGCAGGGGGCACCGCACACGGCTAAGGAATCGATCACGTGGATCAACTTGTGTCAACTTGTGTGTTTAGAGGTGCCCCTGCCTCCGTATATAAAGGAGGAGAGGAGGGGAGGCTGGCCGGCCAAGGGGGGGAGGCGCAGGAGAGTCCTACTCCCTCTGGGAGTAGGATTCCCCCTCCAATCCTAGTCCAACTAGGATTCCTCGGAGGGGAAAAGAGGAGGAGGGGGCCGGCCACCTCTCCTAGTCCTAATAGGACTAGGGGAAGGGGGGCGCGCAGCCCAACTAGGGCAGCCCCTTCTCTTTTCCACTAAGGCCCACTATGGCCCAAATAGCTCCCGGGGGGTTCCGGTAACCCTCCCGGTATTCCGGTAAAATCCCGATTTCACCCGGAACACTTCCGATATCCAAATATAGGCTTCCAATATATCAATCTTTATGTCTCGACCATTTCGAGACTCCTCGTCATGTCCGTGATCACATCCGGGACTCCGAACAACCTTCGGTACATCAAAATGCATAAACTCATAATATAACTGTCATCGTAACCTTAAGCGTGCGGACCCTATGGGTTCGAGAACAATGTAGACATGACCGAGACACGTCTCCGGTCAATAACCAATAGCGGGACCTGGATGCCCATATTGTCTCCTACATATTCTACGAAGATCTTTATCGGTCAGACCGCATAACAACATACGTTGTTCCCTTTGTCATCGGTATGTTACTTGCCCGAGATTCGATCGTCGGTATCCAATACCTAGTTCAATCTCGTTACCGGCAAGTCTCTTTACTCGTTCCGTAATACATCATCTCACAACTAACATATTAGTTGTAATGCTTGCAAGGCTTATGTGATGTGTATTACCGAGAGGGTCCAGAGATACCTCTCCGACAATCGGAGTGACAAATCCTAATCTCGAAATACGCCAACCCAACATCAACCATTGGAGACACCTGTAGTACTCCTTTATAATCACCCAGTTACGTTGTGACGTTTGGTAGTACCCAAAGTGTTCCTCCGGTAAACGGGAGTTGCATAATCTCATAGTCATAGGAACATGTATAAGTCATGAAGAAAGCAATAGCAACATACTAAACGATCGGGTGCTAAGCTAATGGAATGGGTCATGTCAATCAGATCATTCTACTAATGATGTGACCTCGTTAATCAAATAACAACTCATTGTTCATGGTTAGGAAACATAACCATCTTTGATTAACGAGCTAGTCAAGTAGAGGCATACTAGTGACACTTTGTTTGTCTATGTATTCACACATGTATTATGTTTCCGGTAAATACAATTCTAGCATGAATAATAAACATTTATCATGATTATAAGGAAATAAATAATAACTTTATTATTGCCTCTAGGGCATATTTCCTTCAGTCTCCCACTTGCACTAGAGTCAATAATCTAGATTACACGGTAATGATTCTAACACCCATGGAGCTTTGGTGTTGATCATGTTTTGCTCGTGGAAGAGGCTTAGTCAACGGGTCTGCAACATTCAGATCCGTATGTATCTTGCAAATCTCTATGTCTCCCACCTGGACTAGATCCCGGATGGAGTTGAAGCGTCTCTTGATGTGTTTGGTCCTTTTGTGAAATCTGGATTCCTTTGCCAAGGCAATTGCACCAGTATTGTCACAAAAGATTTTCATTGGACCCGATGCACTAGGTATGACACCTAGATCGGATATGAACTCCTTCATCCAGACTCCTTCATTTGCTGCTTCCGAAGCAGCTATGTATTCCGCTTCACATGTAGATCCCGCTACGACGCTTTGTTTAGAACTGCACCAACTGACAGCTCCACCGTTTAATGTAAACACGTATCCGGTTTGCGATTTAGAATCGTCCGGATCAGTGTCAAAGCTTGCATCAATGTAACCTTTTACGATGAGCTCTTTGTCACCTCCATATACGAGAAACATATCCTTAGTCCTTTTCAGGTATTTCAGGATGTTCTTGACCGCTGTCCAGTGATCCACTCCTGGATTACTTTGGTACCTCCCTGCTAAACTTATAGCAAGGCACACATCAGGTCTGGTACACAGCATTGCATACATGATAGAGCCTATTGCTGATGCATAGGGAACATCTTTCATATTCTCTCTATCTTCTGCAGTGGTCGGGCATTGAGTCTTACTCAATTTCACACCTTGTAACACAGGCAAGAACCCTTTCTTTGCTTGATCCATTTTGAACTTCTTCAAAATTTTGTCAAGGTATGTGCTTTGTGAAAGTCCAATTAAGCGTTTTGATCTATCTCTATAGATCTTAATTCCTAATATGTAAGCAGCTTCACCGAGGTCTTTCATTGAAAAACTTTTATTCAAGTATCCCTTTATGCTATCCAGAAATTCTATATCATTTCCAATCAGTAATATGTCATCCACATATAATATCAGAAATGCTACAGAGCTCCCACTCACTTTCTTGTAAATACAGGCTTCTCCGAAAGTCTGTATAAAACCAAATGCTTTGATCACACTATCAAAACGTTTATTCCAACTCCGAGAGGCTTGCACCAGTCCATAAATGGATCGCTGGAGCTTGCACACTTTGTTAGCTCCCTTTGGATCGACAAAACCTTCTGGTTGCATCATATACAACTCTTCTTCCAGAAATCCATTCAGGAATGCAGTTTTGACATCCATTTGCCAAATTTCATAATCATAAAATGCGGCAATTGCTAACATGATTCGGACGGACTTAAGCATCGCTACGGGTGAGAAGGTCTCATCGTAGTCAATTCCTTGAACTTGCCGAAAACCTTTTACGACAAGTCGAGCTTTGTAGACAGTAACATTACCATCAGCGTCAGTCTTCTTCTTAAAGATCCATTTATTCTCAATTGCTTGCCGATCATCGGGCAAGTCAACCAAAGTCCATACTTTGTTCTCATACATGGATCCCATCTCAGATTTCATGGCTTCAAGCCACTTTGCAGAATCTGGGCTCACCATCGCTTCTTCATAGTTCGTAGGTTCATCATGATCTAGTAGCATGACCTCCAGAACAGGATTACCGTACCACTCTGGTGCGGATCTTACTCTGGTTGATCTACGAGGTTCAGCAGTATCTTGATCTGAAGTTTCATGATCATTATCATTGGCTTCCTCACTAACTGGTGTAGGTGTCACTGAAACAGTTTTCTGTGATGAACTACTTTCCAGTAAGGGAGCGGGTACAGTTACCTCGTCAAGTTCTACTTTCCTCCCACTCACTTCTTTCGAGAGAAACTCCTTCTCTAGAAATGATCCATTCTTAGCAACGAATGTCTTGCCTTCGGATCTGTGATAGAAGATGTACCCAACAGTTTCCTTTGGGTATCCTATGAAGACACATTTCTCCGATTTGGGTTCGAGCTTATCAGGTTGAAGCTTTTTCACATAAGCATCGCAGCCCCAAACTTTAAGAAATGACAACTTTGGTTTCTTGCCAAACCACAGTTCATAAGGCGTCGTCTCAACGGATTTTGATGGTGCCCTATTTAACGTGAATGCGGCCGTCTCTAAAGCATATCCCCAAAAAGATAGCGGTAAATCAGTAAGAGACATCATAGATCGCACCATATCTAGTAAAGTACGATTACGACGTTCGGACACACCATTACGCTGTGGTGTTCCGGGTGGCGTGAGTTGCGAAACTATTCCACAGTTTTTCAAATGTACACCAAACTCGTAACTCAAATATTCTCCTCCACGATCAGATCGTAGAAACTTTATTTTCTTGTTACAATGATTTTCAACTTCACTCTGAAATTCTTTGAACTTTTCAAATGTTTCAGACTTATGTTTCATTAAGTAGATATACCCATATCTGCTTAAATCATCTGTGAAGGTGAGAAAATAACGATATCCGCCACGAGCCTCAATATTCATCGGGCCACATACATCGGTATGTATGATTTCCAACAAATCTGTTGCTCTCTCCATAGTGCCGGAGAACGGTGTTTTAGTCATCTTGCCCATGAGGCACGGTTCGCAAGTACCAAGTGGTTCATAATCAAGTGGTTCCAAAAGTCCATCAGCATGGAGTTTCTTCATGCGCTTTATACCGATATGACCTAAACGACAGTGCCACAAATAAGTTGCACTTTCATTATCAACTCTGCATCTTTTGGCTTCAATATTATGAATATGTGTATTACTGCTATCGAGATTCAATAAGAATAGACCACTCTTCAAGGGTGCATGACCATAAAAGATATTACTCATATAAATAGAACAACCATTATTCTCTGATTTAAATGAATAACCGTCTCGCATTAAACTAGATCCAGATATAATGTTCATGCTCAACGCTGGCACCAAATAACAATTATTTAGGTCTAATATTAATCCCGAAGGTAGATGTAGAGGTAGCGTGCCGACTGCGATCACATCGACTTTGGAACCGTTTCCCACGCGCATCGTCACCTCGTCCTTTGCCAGTGCCCGCTTATTCCGTAGTCCCTGTTTCGAGTTGCAAATATTAGCAACAGAACCAGTATCAAATACCCAGGTGCTACTGCGAGCTCTAGTAAGGTACACATCAATAACATGTATATCACATATACCTTTGTTCACCTTGCCATCCTTCTTATCCGCCAAATACTTGGGGCAGTTCCGCTTCCAGTGACCAGTCTGCTTGTAGTAGAAGCACTCAGTTTCAGGCTTAGGTCCAGACTTGGGTTTCTTCTCTTGAGCAGCAACTTGCTTGCCGTTCTTCTTGAAGTTCCCCTTTTTCTTCCCTTTGCCCTTTTTCTTGAAACTAGTGGTCTTGTTAACCATCAACACTTGATGCTCCTTCTTGATTTCTACCTCCGCAGCTTTCAGCATTGCGAAGAGCTCGGGAATAGTCTTGTTCATCCCTTGCATATTATAGTTCATCACGAAGCTCTTGTAGCTTGGTGGCAGTGATTGGAGAATTCTGTCAATGACGCAATCATCCGGAAGATTAACTCCCAATTGAATCAAGTGATTATTATACCCAGACATTTTGAGTATATGCTCACTGACAGAACTGTTCTCCTCCATCTTGCAGCTATAGAACTTATTGGAGACTTCATATCTCTCAATTGGGGCATTTTCTTGAAATATTAACTTCAACTCCTGGAACATCTCATATGCTCCATGACGTTCAAAACGTCGTTGAAGTCCCGATTCTAAGCCGTAAAGCATGGCACACTGAACTATCGAGTAGTCATCAGTTTTGCTCTGCCAGACGTTCATAACATCTGGTGTTGCTCCAGCAGCAGGCCTGGCACCCAGCGGTGCTTCCAGGATGTAATTTTTCTGTGCAGCAATGAGGATAATCCTCAAGTTACGGACCCAGTCCGTGTAATTGCTACCATCATCTTTCAACTTTGCTTTCTCAAGGAACGCATTAAAATTCAACGGAACAACAGCACGAGCCATCTATCTACAATCAACATAAACAAGCAAAATACTATCAGGTACTAAGTTCATGATAAATTTAAGTTCAATTAATCATATTATTTAAGAACTCCCACTTAGATAGACATCCCTCTAATCCTCTAAGTGATTACGTGATCCAAATCAACTAAACCATGACCGATCATCACGTGAGATGGAGTAGTTTTCAATGGTGAACATTGTTATGTTGATCATATCTACTATATGATTCACGCTCGACCTTTCGGTCTCCGTGTTCCGAGGCCATATCTGCATATGCTAGGCTCGTCAAGTTTAACCTGAGTATTCTGCGTGTGCAAAACTGGCTTGCACCCGTTGTAGATGGACGTAGAGCTTATCACACCCGATCATCATGTGGTGTCTGGGCACGACGAACTTTGGCAACGGTGCATACTCAGGGAGAACACTTCTTGATAATTTAGTGAGAGATCATCTTATAATGCTACCGTCAATCAAAGCAAGATAAGATGCATAAAAAGATAAACATCACATGCAATCAATATAAGTGATATGATATGGTCATCATCATCTTGTGCTTGTGATCTCCATCTCCGAAGCACCGTCATGATCACCATCGTCACCGACGCGACACCTTGATCTCCATCGTAGCATCGTTGTCGTCTCGCCAATCTTATGCTTCCACGACTATCACTACCGTTTAGTAATAAAGTAAAGCATTACATCGCGATTGCATTGCATACAATAAAGCGACAACCATATGGCTCCTGCCAGTTGCCGATAACTCGGTTACAAAACATGATCATCTCATACAATAAAATTCAGCATCATGCTTTGACCATATCACATCACAACATGCCCTGCAAAAACAAGTTAGACGTCCTCTACTTTGTTGTTGCTTGTTTTACGTGGCTGCTACGGGCTTAAGTAAGAACCAATCTCACCTACGCATCAAAACCACAACGATAGTTTGTCAAATAGACTCCGTTTTAACCTTCGCAAGGACCGGGTGTAGCCATACTTGGTTCAACTAAAGTTGGAGAGACAGTCGCCCGCAAGCCATCTCTGTGCAAAGCACGTCGAGGGAACCGGTCTCGCGTAAGCGTACGCGTAAGGTTGGTCTGGGTTGTCTCGTCCAACAATACCGCTGAACCAAAATATGACATGCTAGTAGGCAGTATGACTTGTATCGTCCACAACTCACTTGTGTTCTACTCGTGCATATAACATCAACATCAATAACCTAGGCTCTGATACCACTGTAGGGTTTCGTAGTAATTTCAAAAAAATTCCTACGCACACGCAAGATCATGTGATGCATAGCAACGAAGGGAGAGTATTGTCTACGTACCCAACACAGACCAACTATGGAAGCGATGACGCGACGTAGAGGAAGTAGTCATACGTCTTCTCGATCCAACCGATCAAGCACCGAAACTACGGCACCTCCGAGTTCGAGCACACGTTCAGCTCGATGACGATCCCCGGACTCCGATCCAGCAAAGTGTCGGGGAAGAGTTTCGTCAGCACGACGGCGTGGTGACGATCTTGATGAACTACAGCAGCAGGGCTTCGCCTAAACTCCGCTACAGTATTATCGAGGAATATGGTGGCAGGGGGCACCGCACACGGCTAAGGAATCGATCACGTGGATCAACTTGTGTCAACTTGTGTGTTTAGAGGTGCCCCTGCCTCCGTATATAAAGGAGGAGAGGAGGGGAGGCTGGCTGGCCAAGGGGGGGAGGCGCAGGAGAGTCCTACTCCCTCTGGGAGTAGGATTCCCCCTCCAATCCTAGTCCAACTAGGATTCCTCGGAGGGGAAAAGAGGAGGAGGGGGCCGGCCACCTCTCCTAGTCCTAATAGTACTAGGGGAAGGGGGGCGCGCAGCCCAACTAGGGCAGCCCCTTCTCTTTTCCACTAAGGCCCACTATGGCCCAAATAGCTCCCGGGGGGTTCCAGTAACCCTCCCGGTATTCCGGTAAAATCCCGATTTCACCCGGAACACTTCCGATATCCAAATATAGGCTTCCAATATATCAATCTTTACGTCTCGACCATTTCGAGACTCCTCGTCATGTCCGTGATCACATCCGGGACTCCGAACAACATTCGGTACATCAAAATGCATAAACTCATAATATAACTGTCATCGTAACCTTAAGCGTGCGGACCCTACGGGTTCGAGAACAATGTAGACATGACCGAGACACGTCTCCGGTCAATAACCAATAGCGGGACCTGGATGCCCATATTGGCTCCTACATATTCTACGAAGATCTTTATCGGTCAGACCGCATAACAACATACGTTGTTCCCTTTGTCATCGGTATGTTACTTGCCCGAGATTCGATCGTCGGTATCCAATACCTAGTTCAATCTCGTTACCGGCAAGTCTCTTTACTCGTTCCGTAATACATCATCTCACAACTAACATATTAGTTGTAATGCTTGCAAGGCTTATGTGATGTGTATTACCGAGAGGGACCAGAGATACCTCTCCGACAATCGGAGTGACAAATCCTAATCTCGAAATACGCCAACCCAACATCGACCATTGGAGACACCTGTAGTACTCCTTTATAATCACCCAGTTACGTTGTGACGTTTGGTAGTACCCAAAGTGTTCCTCCGGTAAACGGGAGTTGCATAATCTCATAGTCATAGGAACATGTATAAGTCATGAAGAAAGCAATAGCAACATACTAAACGATCGGGTGCTAAGCTAATGGAATGGGTCATGTCAATCAGATCATTCTACTAATGATGTGACCTCGTTAATCAAATAACAACTCATTGTTCATGGTTAGGAAACATAACCATCTTTGATTAACGAGCTAGTCAAGTAGAGGCATACTAGTGACACTTTGTTTGTCTATGTATTCACACATGTATTATGTTTCCGGTAAATACAATTCTAGCATGAATAATAAACATTTATCATGATTATAAGGAAATAAATAATAACTTTATTATTGCCTCTAGGGCATATTTCCTTCAATGTGTACCAGAGCTATTGTGTGCCTTGCGATCAGTTTGGCAAGGGGTATAATAGTGATCCAAGAGTAGATCACTAGACAGCGGCCAAAATTATCTTAGTTACCTAAGAGGACTAAGGAAATATTTCTCGGTTATGGAGGTGATAAAGAGATCGTCATAAAGAGTTACATCGATGCAAGCTTTGACACCGATTCAGATGACTCTGAGTCTCAATCTAGATACATATTGAAAGTGGGAGCAATTAGCTGGAGTAGCTCCATGCAGAGCATTGTAGACATAGAAATTTGCAAAATACATACGGATCTAAATGTGACAGACCCGTTGACTAAACTTCTCTCACAAGCAAAACATGATCACACCCTATACTCTTTGGGTGTTAATCACATGGTGATGTGAACTAGATTATTGACTCTAGTAAACTCTTTGGGTGTTGATCACATGGCGATGTGAACTATGGGTGTTAATCACATGGCGATGTGAACTAGATTATTGACTCTAGTGCAAGTGGTAGACTGATGGAAATATGCTCTAGAGGCAATAATAAAATGGTTATTATTATATTTCCTAAATCATGATAAAGGTTTATTATTCATGCTCGAATTGTATTGACCGGAAACTTAAATACATGTGTGGGTACATAAACCAATACCATGTCCCTAGTAAGCCTCTACTAGACTAGCTTGTTGATCAAAGATGGTTAAGGTTTCCTAACCATAGACATGTGCTATCATTTGATAATGGGATCACATCATTAGGAGAATGATGTGATGGACAAGACCCATCTGTTAGCTTAGCATATTGATCGTTCAGTTTATTGCTCTTGCTTTCTTAATGTCAAATACATATTCCTTCGACTACGAGATTATGCAACTCCCGGATACCGGACGAATACCTTGTGTGCTATCAAACATCACAACATAACTGTGTGATCATAAAAATGCTTGATAACCCACAAGTATAAGGGATCACAACAGTTTTCGAGGGTAGAGTATTCAACCCAAATTTATTGATTCGACACAAGGGGAGCCAAAGAATATTCTCAAGTATTAGCAGCTGAGTTGTCAATTCAACCACACTTGGAAACTTAGTATCTGCAGCAAAGTGTTTAGTAGCAAAGTAATATGATAGTGGTGGTAACGGTAACAAAAGTAAAGACAACAAAAGTAATGTTTTTGGTATTTTTGTAGTGATTGTAACAGTAGCAACGGAAAAGTAAATAAGCGAGAACCAGTATATGGAAAACTCGTAGGCACCGGATTGGTGATGGATAATTATGTCGGATGTGGTTCGTCATGTAACAGTCATAACATAGGGTGACACAGAACTAGCTCCAATTCATCAATGTAATGTAGGCATGTATTCCGAATATAGTCATACGTGCTTATGGAAAAGAACTTGCATGACATCTTTTGTCCTACCCTCCCGTGGCAGCGGGGTCCTATTGGAAACTAAGGGATATTAAGGCCTCCTTTTAATAGAGAACCGGAACAAAGCATTAGCACATAGTGAATACATGAACTCCTCAAACTATGGTCATCACCGGGAGTGGTCCCGATTATTGTCACTTCGGGGTTGCCGGATCATAACACATAGTAGGTGACTATAGACTTGCAAGATAGGATCAAGAACACACATATATTCATGAAAACATAATAGGTTCAGATCTGAAATCATGGCACTCGGGCCCTAGTGACAAGCATTAAGCATAGCAAAGTCATAGCAACATCAATCTCAGAACATAGTGGATACTAGGGATCAAACCCTAACAAATCTGACTCGATTACATGATAAATCCCATCCAACCCAGCACCGTCCGGCAAGCCTACAATGGAATTACTCACGCACGGCGGTGAGCATCATGAAATTGGTGATGGAGGATGGTTGATGATGACAACGGCGACGAATCCCCCTCTCCGGAGCCCCGAACGGACTCCAGATCAGCCCTCCCGAGAGAGATTAGGGCTTGGCGGCGGCTCCATATCGTAAAACGCGATGATTTCTTCTCTCTGATTTTTTTCTCCCCGAAAGCCAATATATGGAGTTGGAGTTGGCGTCGGAGGGCCACCTGGGGGCCCACGAGGTAGGGGGCGCGCCCTAGGGGGGGGGCACCCTCGTGAATAGGGTGTGGGCCCCCTGGTCTTCATCTTTGGCGAGGATTTTTATTGTTTTTTCTAAGATGTTCCGTGGAGTTTCAGGTCATTCCGAGAACTTTTATTTTCTGCACATAAAACAACATCATGGCAATTCTGCTAAAAACAACGTCAGTCCGGGTTAGTTCCATTCAAATCATACAAGTTAGAGTCCAAAACAAGGGCAAAAATGTTTGAAACAGTAGATACGACAGAGACGTATCAATGCTCTATAGGTATCTCTAAAGGTATTTGTTGAGTTGGCATAGATCGAGATTAGGATTTGTCACTCTGTGTATCAAAGAGGTATCTTTGGGCCCTCTCGGTAATACACATCATAAGAAGCCTTACAAGCAAAGTGACTAATGAGTTAGTTGCAATATGATGTATTACGGAATGATTAAAGAGACTTGCCAGTAACGAGGTTGAACTAGGTATGAAGATACCGACGACCAAATCTTGGGCAAGTAACATACCGATGGACAAAGGGAATTACGTATGTTGTCATAAGGTTCGACTGATAAAGATCTTCGCAGAATATGTAGGATCCAATATGGGCATCTAGGTTCCGCTATTGGTTATTGACCGGAGAGGTGTCTCGGTCATGTCTACATAGTTCTCGAACCTGTACGGTCCGCACGCTTAACGTTCGTTGACGATATAGTGTTATATGAGTTATATGATTTGGTGACCGAATGTTGTTCAGAGTCATGGATGAGATCACAGACATGACGAGGAGTTTCGGAATGGTCTGAAGGTAAAGATTGATATATAGGATGATGGTATTCGGACACCGGAAGTGTTTTGGAGTGTACCGGGTAGTCATCGGTATACCGGAGGGGGTACCGGACACCCCCGGGAGGGTAATGGGCCTATTGGGCCATTAGAGGGGAGCACACTAGCCCACAAGGAAACGGGGGGATTCTCCCTCTCCCCCCCCCCCCTTTCCTTTCCCCCTTCGGCAAATATGGTAAGGGGGGCGCCACTTGGGAAGGGACCCCAAGTAGGATTCAGCCTACTTGGGGGGGGGGCGCCTCCAGGCTTCTCCCTCCTCCCCCACCTATATATATGTGGGAGGGGGCGCCTAGCAAAGACACAACAAGTGCTTAGCCGTGTGCGGCGCCCCCCTCCACCGTTTACACCCTCGGTCATAATTTCGTAGTGCTTAGGCGAAGCCCTGCGGAGATAGCTTCACCATCACCGTCACCACGCCGTCGTGCTGTTGGAACTCATCCACTACCTCGCGCGTCTTGCTGGATCAAGAAGGCGGAGGACGTCACCGAGCTGAACATGTGCTGAACGCGGAGGTGTCGTACATTCGGTACTTGATCGGTTGGAGCGCGAAGAAGTTCGACTACATCAACCGCGTTAATAAATGCTTCCACTTATGGTCTACGAGGGTACATAGACACACTCTCCCCTCTCGTTGCTATGCATCTCCATGGATAGATCTTGCGTGTGCGTAGAATATATATTTTATTTTCCATGCAACGTTTCCCAACACATGGTTCCGTTGTTGATCATTTAACAAAAGGAAGTTTTGTTCATGTCTATATTTCACCGAACCTGCAGGGTCACACACTTAAGATGAATTTGATCTGCTGAGTAGTAACTGAGCTAGGAGTAATGGAGAATGTCAATGTAAAAAATTTAGGGACAATGAAAATAGTTTTGGAAGAGAACGAAACTATTTCGGGAAAACCAAAAGCCTTTCAAAGAAAACCGGGTTAACCAGTAGGTAGGAAAAGATTTCGAGGACCTATGAAATATTTAGGAGGAAAATATATAGGTGCCATGGGCTCTCCAAATAGGGTAGGCCTATTAGGGGGCAGCCACATGGGTCTAGTGGCCCATGTAGGTGGCCCCTCCCCCCTAGCCTTGGCCCCAAGCCAAGAGGCGCATCTAGGGTTGGGAGGGAGGTGCCCATCCCTTGGTCGCTGTCCCCTTGGGAGGGACCCCCTCCTCCAAGCCGGGATCCCTCCCACCTATAAATACCCACCAGGGGCGCCCCTCCTTTGTGCACATCTTCCATGCAGAGGTTCGGGCTCCCCTCTCTCTCCAACTCTCCACCATCACCCTCCCCAAAGGACTACTCCTCCCTCTAGTTCTTCTCCAGTACGGCATATATCTGGATGATGAAGCCCTCTTGGATCAATGGACTCATACGTGTGCAATTCGTTAGAGGAACCTTACGTTCAGTTCTAGTTTGAGGGATCGGTACGTGAGACATCGAGAACACGATCTTCACCAACTCTTCTTCTGCTGCAACTCCATAGTTGGTAAGATCAGATCTAACCTTGTATGCACGATCTTCATAGTGATCTTGGGCTATGTTACACAGACCAATTTTTTTGTTTGTTTTTTACTACGTTTTCCAACATGAAGCTCGAGGGAGACACCACTCTCTTCGGATCTGCTCCAATGGCTAACGGGGAAGCCCTGGAAGCCAGCCCGCTCCTACAGCCGATTTGCCGCCAGCGCGGCCAAGAGCGGCGCTCCTCCAAATCAGCCACCCGTTGTAGGAGGGCCGACACGGGATTTCCTATATGACGCTCTCTGCGTCAAACTGTCGAGCGAACGCACGTACGAGCGACCCAAGCGAGCGATTTGGGCCGGCCCATCAGATAAATCTTTCACGTCCCGGTTTTAGGAACCTTCTGAGGGTTCCCAGCCGGTTTTTTCTGCTTTTGACAACCTTCTAGAAGGTTCTTGAACCTTTTTTTATTATCATTTTGTTTTCTTTTTCTTTTTCTATTTTATTTTTCTTTTCTTTTTTGTTTATTGTATGCTTTTCCTTTTTTTCTTTATTGTTTCCTTTTTGAAAAATGTTCTCTTTTTCAAAAAATGTTCATATTTTCAAAAAATGTTCAATTTTCAAATATTTGTTCATGTTTTCAAATTTTGTTCCGGAGTTTCAGAAGATTGTTTGTGTTTTCAATTTTTGGTCGGTTGTTTCAAAAAATGTTTCCGATTTCAAGAAAAATTCACATATTCAAAAAATGTTCACTTTAAAAAATAATCACATTTCAAAATTTTGTTAGGGAGTTTAAAAAAATGGTCGGGTTTTCAAATTTTATTCGGAATTTCAAAAAAATGTTCCCATATTCAAATTTTGTTCATAGATACAAAATATGTTCGTGCTTTTGAATTTTGTTTGTAGTTTCAAAAAATATTCATGTTTCAAAATTTCAAAAATGTTCCCATTTTTTTAAAAAAATGTTGAAAGATTCAAAATTTCGTGGTTTCAAAAAAATGTCCGCAAATTTGAAGAACTGTCTCCATTTTCAAAAAACGTTTGGGCTGTTCAAAACATGTTCCCATTTTCAAAAATTGTTTGCAAATTTAAAAAATGTGCATGTTTTCATTTTTCCAGGAGATTCAAAATTGTTTGGTTTCAAATTTTGTTCACAAATTTAAAAAAATCACGTTTTCAAATTCTCTCTTGGAATTTCAAAAGATGTTCCCGTTTCAAAAAAAGTCGTTACTGATTTTCGAAAATATTTCAGTTTTATTTTTTTCGCAAATTAGCAATTTGTTTGTGTTTCACATATCCCTTTGTTTTTTTCAATATAATTGCTTTTGAAAAGCAAGATATATTTTGGATACGTGTTGCCTGTTGGTTCTTTAAGGGTGGGGCTGCACTATAATCAGTAACGACTGCTAGGTTAACTGATGGTGCCACGTCAGGCAAAGCATGAGGTTCTGGTTTCGAATTCCAGCGATGGCGAATATTTTTAGCTACAACGCGCTTTCGTTCGTTCACTATATTCATGGGCGGGCCCAGTTCGACACACGCCTGTGCGAAACCGCTTCTCTTTGCCGCAGAGAGCGGCGAATAGGAGCACGCTTCACGATAGTGGCCGCCGCCGCCACTCCATGCACAAGACATGCATGACACCACAAAGCCCATCAGGCCGCCGCCTGACCCCCTCCACCGTCGCGTCGTTGCGCTAGGGTTTTCCCTCCGGGTCGCTCGTGGGAACGACCGTCGACTGGGAGAGGGAGGGGACCAGATCTTTTGGCTGGTTTGATCTTATTTCTCTCATCCACCTTATTACTTCCAATGAGCTGAGCACAAGTACAATACAATAAGAAGTGCCATGAATCTACACACCCCCGAATCCCCCAATGAAGTAAATGAATACAACATAAAGGGATTCAAACCGTTGCTTATGCAAGACACCCAGAGTTCAGTAACATGTACGCAAAAGAAAGGGATTCAAACCCGTTGCTTATGCACCACACACAACGTTAACCAATTGTTGGATTTTAAAGAGCCATTTCCTATTGAAGAGAGATCCCTTGGGCCCCTTATAGCTTGCTGTGATTTGCATGTTCATGCTTCAGCTGATCCCTCAGGACCCTTCTCAGCAGCTTGTTGGAAGCAGTTCTCGGGAACTCGGGGACGACTTTGACGTAGCTCACCTGTCAGGACAAGCAAATGATCCCAATTCCTTCATTATACATGCGCCCATCTGATCATGTGAACTGAACTTTAGAAAGAGAGACTCTTACCCTGAAAAGGGGATTCAGGTTCTTCTGGATGGCTCTCTGGAACTTTGCCTTCAGAAGATTTGCATCGTATGTTGCGGATCTATCTTTCCGCACTGCCAAGATGGCCAGTTGTTCTGGTCCCCCGCCGGAAGGTTTGACGCTAACAGCTGCTGTTTCTAGCAGACCCTCGTCGGCTCCGTTACAAACCCGTTCGATCTCCACTGAACTTGTCTATTCAGAGAAGAGAAACAATGAATTGTTTTCATGAAATGCAAGGATTGAAAACATTCAAAGGAGGAGGAGCTTCAACCTTAATCCCTCCGAGATTCATAGTGTCGTCTGCTCTGCCCAGTACGACATAGTAACCACCTACTGTCCTCTGGATTATATCTCCGTGTCGTCGTAGTTGCTGCAACACAAGTGCCGTTACAACGTGTTAACTTTTTCACCATTTTGGTTATTACTGACAACTTCTAATAGTATGTGGTTGGTTCAGAAAAGGGAACATCCGACTCAGATGTTGCTTGTTTTTTCATAGTACACTTATCATTGCAACTTATGTCAGAGCACAATAACATGCCAAATCACATATTTGCTCGCCTCCTCTCTGTAGGCCTCCACCGGAAAAATCGGAGAGCATACTGATTTTTAAAAGCATAACAAGTTAACTATCGTGAACATCGAATATCATGATAACAATTTTTGCCAAGCAGTTTAGATAGATGGCCAAAGCGAAGCAACCACATGGATTAATGTTAAAATTATGAAGATACGCTGTGTTCATATAGGAATCTAAATGGAGAACTGAGGTCAGAGACTCCATACCCGTCCTCTGTAAACGGGCATTCCATCGAAGTAAACCTTATCATGGTCGGCATTGAGAAGCCGATCGGTGGCACCAAAATATAAAGGGAAGAGACCGACTTCTCCAGAACAAGGTACATCATCAGGCTGTCATAGCAAACCTCAAATGGTTATGCTGCAAACACAGTCACCAAACTAAAAAATTCAACGGAGAATACTCACATATGGATTTCCCTGTTCATCTAGTATCACAAACCCAGTGGACATTGATGCACCACTGAAAGCTCCAAAAACTTGTGGCTGCAAAAGACTCCCTTGGATGAATGAGGATGCCAGCTCTGTGCCCCCACAACACTCAACAATGGGCTTGTAACAGGTACGCGAAGATAGCCACAGATTATCATCAATATCGGAAGCCTCCCCTGTTGTAGCAAGTACCCTGCAATTATAAAATTGTAGCTCCCTTCGACGAGCTTGTAATGGACATGAAATGCTTTCTACTCCCTCCGTTCCTAAATATAAGTCCTTTTACAGATTCCAACATGGACTACATACGGAGCAAAATGAGTGAATTTACACTTTAGATTATGTTTATATACATCCGTATGTAGTCCGTAGTGAATTCTGTAAAAAGTCTTATATTTAGAAACGGAGGGAGTAACAGTGTAAGTAGCAGCTCACCTGATTTTGGTCCAGTCTAGCCCTTTAGAATGATTCCCAGCCTTCCATAACTTCACCAAGCTAGGCACAGATCCTAATGCACTCACATGGGCATCCTGCAATTTATTGTGATGGCCCCATGAAGCACATGAGTAAGCGCAGTTTATATTTAGCTTCTAACATAAATATTCAGGTACTTTTTGATCCTGCCCGTTTCATTCACAAAAAAACAGCTCTATGAACTATGATACTGCATACAGAAAAAACTAAAAAAGTGACAAGGATGAATTGACTTCAGCAGTTTAAATCAAGAGATGGTGCAAATTACGCCAAACCTGGACAAATTTGCAGAAACCACGTCCAAGTGGAGAACCATGATATAAAGCCAACGTCGCACCATTTAGAAAGCATGCGAACAACTGTATAGGTCCCATTACCCAACCCAGATTTGTAGGCAAGCAGCTAATGTCCTTTGGGCGAACATCCAAATTTGCCCAGGTATCAGCTCCACATCTGATGGGACAAAGTTGTGTCCATGGTATAGCTTTTGGCTCTCCTGCACAAGAATCAAATAAAAAGTATAAAACAGATCCAAATCATGTGAAGTTGCGAAAACCAGAGATGAAAGGAAATTGCATCAGAAACTCAGGGTAGTCTATACCAGTTGTTCCTGATGAAAACAGTATATTAATTAGGGCGTCTGCAGGCTGATAAACTGGAGAGTACATGGATGACCTGCAAATCCAAGACATATGGCTGCCATGTTGGTCACATCACAAAATCGCCTCTGTTTTGCAATCTGGGTGTCAAATTTTTCATGAAAAGAAAGCATCTGGATTCTCACAGCTGTCTATTTCTGTCTGACATGGAAGGATCAAATTTGTTGCATACCTTCCTGCAGCACGAGAAAGAAAATCTTTCCAGGACATATCACCATTCCTTAGTGTAACTCCAAGAAAGTCTCCAGTTGCAGGAATTACAATAGCTTTACATGAAGTCCCTTTCATGACACAGCTGAAGAATTTGATGTATTTAAGTAAGTGCTGTGGTGGGAATTGGTCTGTGATAGTTCAGTAATTACATGCAAAAAATTATAAATGCAACATATATTCTTAAATCAAGGCAAAAAGGTAGTTTTCGCAGATGCGATCCTATCAAAATTAACTAATCGTTTCTTGTTATATTGTTATAGTTGAGCAAATAAATTTACTGAAACATACTCCCTCCGTCCCAAAATAACTCTCTTAACTTTGTACTAAGGTTAAGACACTTATTTTGGGATGGAGGGAGTATATATTAACTAAATAATTTGATCGATCAAATACCTGTAAAGAGGAAATTTCTTCCCTCCCCTAATTATGAAATCCTGAAATATCGTGAAATTAGTATACACACTATTATAGTGCTGATGTTTGTGAGACGTGCTAGTTGCTGCGGTCAAACCTGAGTAAAGATTGCCTTTGCTTTTGCAACCCTCATGCGAGTGCCGATCTCCTGAGGTGCAAAACTGTCTGCTATTGACACAACAACAAAGCCTCCAAGGATGATTGCCAAATAAATAATGACCGCGTTGCATGTCATAGGCATGTCGATGGCAATCCGGTCCCCCTTTTGGAACATGGTATCAAGGGCATTTGCAACAGTCCTGAAAATACCGAAGCAACAAAACCATGATGATGAAACCCTCGAATAAAACAAAAGAAACATTAAAGGTTTCTTCACGACCCCTACTCTTATAATTTGATAAGAGATGCATACATCACTTGGGTGCGAAGCTCCTTCAAGGACATACGGTTCACTGGATCATCGTCGAAGCCCTCATCCCTCCATACAATGGCCGTGCTTTCATCTGTCCTGTTTTGGGAAGGCCGTGGTAGGAGACAACATTCAGCAATGTTGAGCACTGCACCTGGAAACCATGTTCCTCCCTTCTTTGACTTATCTGACGCATCTAGAATCGACATCGGTTCTTGCAGGAACTTGATGGAGAGCTCCTTCAGCACAATTTTCCAGTAGACCTATTGATCACCAAGGGGGTTAGTATGAAGAAATAAAACACCTTCTAGCTTTACACTTATACTGTGGAGTAAATTCCAAATTTAGACAAAAAAAAATTGACCTCCTGATTCTCAACAGCGAACTTGTGGAAGAGGCCAAAGCTTGAAATTGGATCCTTATATGATGCTCCTAATAACTTGGGTCCATTCTCTTCCATCACTCTCCCAAGATTTGTTTGCTTGCAGTCAATGCTGCAACAATCGCGATAACATATTTGTAAAGTGTCACGAAGTAAAGTGTGTGTATATATACATATACACCGATCATGCTATCACATAATAGTGTCAAATGATGTAAATCCACAGCTCAGTTATAAGCTAGTATCAAAATAGTACTTTAATTTGTTGTTAGGCTAAATGCTGGGTTAAATGGAACCAATATAATCTCAAGCTGAACTGATTGGTGGAATTAGATGGTTGAAGTTTACGTGGCTTAATTAGACAAGCAGGTCACTTTCATCACTGATTAGCCATTGGTTGCTCCCAGCACCATCAAATGGATCAAACATTTGGCAACAATACGGCGAGAGTGGGGAGCCCTGTTCGGCTGTTTTAGAAAGAAGAAAAGAAAGAGGATGGCGGACGGCTAGACTTACGGCGACGGGAACCAGTAGGGCGGCGGGCCCCGGCCGGCGTGGTCCCAGCCGGCGTAGACGGAGTAGTACACGAGCTGGTGGAGCGCGTGCGGGTGGTCCGGCCGCAGCACCCCGGCCGCCACGACCGCCGCCCACGCGGCGGTCGCGTCGCCGTGGCCACCAACCGCCGAGCGGAGCGCGGCGAGGAAGGGCCCCGCGTCGGCCGCGGCGAGCCCGGCCGCCTCGACGTCGGACGCCCGGACCTCCCGCACGCTCCCCCTCGCGATCGCCGCCATGAGTCCCCCGCGCGCTCGCCCGCTCGTTCTCGGCCAGCTGCCTCCGCGCCAGTGGTATGATCTACGGTGACACTCCGCTAATTTATGGGCGCGCGCATTTGGAGCTGGCTGGGCCGACAACGACGATGCGAATGAGGAAGAGAGATAAAAGAAACACGAGGCGGTGTTTGATGGAGTGGTTGTGGGTTGCTGCGCGCGGCAGCCGAATCGGATCGAAAGAGATGGCTGACGGCGGCGGCGGCTACGGCGAGGCGACTTGTTCAGAGGGCGGCAAATTTAAATTCTTCATGCCAAAATTGCATAGGGCAGAGGCTATCTGCAGATGCAGATGGAGACATACCGCGAAACCGGATTCTACCAGAATATGTATCCTTAAATACCATGTAGTATTTGATTAATTTCACTCATTTCTGTTGTGTTCTTTCCATTTTAGATAGGACCCACGCATCCACCCAATGCTTTTTAGATCGCTCGTGTGTTGTAATGGGAGAAGAAAAATCATAATCTTCAGTGGCCATGATCACATTTTGCTACATCACCGAGATACACTATCACTTTAAATTTCGTGAAATCATGAACATTTTTTTAAACTCATAAATATTTTTCAAATTCATGAACACCTTTACAATTTTTGGAACATTTTTTAAATTCATGAACATTTTATACTATTTGCAAAAAAAATTGAAAATTGTTAACATTTTTAAACAATTTTCTTAAATCGGCGAACATTTCTAGAATGGACGAACAATGTTTTAGAATTGATGGAACATTTTAAAATTCATGAACATTTTTTTGAATTAGCGAACATTTTTTGAAATGCATGATCATTTTTTGAATCAGCGAACAGTTCATGAATGAATAAACTATTTTGTAAGTCACGAGCATTTTTTAAATTTTTAGGATATTTTTCCATTCATGAACATTTTTTGAATTTGCGAAATTTTGTTCAATTTCATTAACATTTTTTAGTACACAAACTTTTCTGAAATCATGAACATTTTTTGATTTTTCACAAACATTTTATTTTCAAAATTCCAAACATTTTTTTAAATAAGCAAACATTTTTTATATAAAATCATGAACATTTTTTGATTTTTCACAAACATTTTATTTTCAAAATTTCAAACATTTTTTGAATAAGCAAACATTTTTTATATAAAATCATGAAATTTTATGATTTTTTAAAGGTTTTATTTCAAAATTCTCATTTTTAAATTTTCAAGTCCTAATTATGTAAAGTAGAAGAAAACAAAAAATGAAAAAAAAATGAATTTTAGAAACAGGCCGCCCGGACATGGGCCAGCCCAAATGCGCGCGTTGTGTCAGCGTGCAGAGCACAGTACTGCATGGCCGGCCCAGACGGGGATTCCATTGTGTGAAACATTTTCTACCACTTATAAGTGGCAATGGTGGGTCATATTTTGCAAGTTTGGTGCCAATTTTCATGACGTACCGCAAGAAGCAATAGCCCCTCTATTATTATAGGTATAGATATAGATATAAATTTTAAAAGTTTGTACAACAAATCTGCTTTTTTAGAACCCTGTACAAATGCAGACGCTCATATATACGCGCGTACACTTGCCTGTGTGAACACATATGCACACTCTACCCCTTTGAGCACCTCTGAGAGACTAATTAGCCGGCATATCATCTTGAGATTGACAAGGTCACCACAGACGGGAAAGATTGGTCAAAAAAGTTAAATGGTGTACTCTGGGCATATAGACCTACTTACAAAAATTCTACGGACGTGCCGCCTTATAAAATGGTTTATGAAAAAACATGCCATTTAACTCTTGAACTTGAACACAGAGCTTATTGGGCCATCAAGCAATTGAATTATGATTTCAAATTAGCCAAAGAGAAAAGGCTGCTTGGTATTAGTGCTTTAGCTGAGTGGAGAAACGAGGCATATGAAAACGCTAACTGTTTTGTAAAAAGGTTAGTAAGTCACATGACAGGAGAATGATTTGATCCATATAAGAAACATAACCGGATTGTTCTTAGCGTGATTAGCTGCCAAGTGAATCATAACCAATCTAGGAGACACCACTCTCCAAAAGGTAATAGACAGTGTTGTTGTTTTTTTTCTTTTTTAAAGTAGTGGTATTTCACTTGCGCCCGTGAGGGCTCCCACTTAAATAGACGGTGTTGTTGATGGTGACTTCTTGCTCTTGTGCTTCAAATGATAGTCTTCCCAACACTCAAGCACTCTCTCACAGATTTCGCTTAGATAGAAGAGAGGATTGAATGGAAAGCAACTTGGGAAAGGTTAGAATTCAAGGTTCAAATGGTTGGATTGGAATATCTTGATCTCAACACATGAGTAGAAGGTTCTCTCTCAGAAAATGAGTAATGGAAGTAGTGGTTCGTTCTGATGGCTCTCTTAGAGAGTAGGTGGTGGTGGAGGGGTATAAATAGGCAGCATAAAAAATCCAATCGTTACAAGTCTTTGACCCAACTCGGTGACACCGATTCCGAAATCTCGGTGAGACTGAGTAGTGTAAAAGACTTGACCGTTGAAGGTTCCGGTGAGACCGATCAGAACATCTCGGTGAGAACGATGTGCAGGGCAAGACCTCGTTTCGGTAGTTCCACTCATTTCATCTCGGTAATTCCGAAATGAAGCAACTTCATTACAGAAACTTGGTCAGGCCATCTCGATGGTACCGAGATCCATATCAGCTATATCGAAATGTTAGGGTTTGGCATGTGGCAGTGTATGGGATCATCTCAGTGGGTCCGGATGGGAACATTTTGGTGGGACCGAAATGGACTTTAGGGTTTTGGATGAAAGTGATGTGGAGAAGTGGTTGAGGATTTTGGAGCAATATCACTAAGCACTTGAGAAATTGAGTCATGATCAAAACATCATCCCCTTTTAATAGTATTGGCTTTCCTATGGACTCAATGCGATCTTGGATCACTTAACCAAAAATGTAGGGTCTTGGAGCTTTGTCAACCCTTGTCCTTAGCATTTTGAGGAGGGCCCTTTTCTACCAGATAGGAGGGGCTCTTGTACCACAATCAATAGTCCTTGCCTTGCCAACCATTGATCTTCTCTGAAATCTATTATCAATGAGCATTAGATCAATGACTTATATGTTGTTATTAATTACCAAAACCACCCGGGAATTAGTTGCACTTTCACCAAGCTAAGAGAACTTAGCGGCGCCTCATGGGATCAGACCACCTGCTCGATTGGTTTGGAGGCAGAGCACTACCAAGGCCACATCGCGATTAGCTCAAGTACCCCTTGTTTAAGCCTGGCAACTATTGTCCTGTCACAACTAACCACGATGTGTTTCTTTCCTAGGACCACCTCAAGGACGAAAAGTTTCTCAGCACACTCATCCAAAATTATGCCCTGATGCAGCACATCTTCTCCTTTGGGATGGCAACCGGCAAGCATGCCATGGCTCCAGTGAGCCGCTTGGTTCGCCCATGCCTAACTATCCAAACACCCAGGAGTCAGAGACCATCATCCTTGATGGTCCTGATAAGGGTGGTGGGCACGTTCCTATGCTTGATAGGAAGAGGGACGACTTGATGAAGGATGAGCTGAGCGTCTTCAGCAGCATGACTAAGGCCGCCAAGGAGGTGGCAACCTCCACTAGGGAGAGCGAACCGGTGGAGTCCACCCAAACCTCTACGCCATAGTCATGGACTAAGGTGGCTTAAGCCTAGAGGTTCTCATGACTGTTTTGAGCCATCTGCTGGACAATAAGGCTAAGGGTATTGTGTTTGTTGCCATAGAAGACACCCATAGGGTGCTCTGGCTCAGAACGTGGCTGGGCAAACACTACTACTAGTGCTGTTTCTGGTGGTGGTGACGGGGTGCACGATCCTCGACGGCGATGGCAATGGCGGCGTATACTTTGTGGTAGCTAGGGTTTGAAAACTATTGATGGTATGTATATACTGATGAGGTGGTATATACTAACCCCTCACGTTGATAACAAATTTGCGGTGGTAGGATTACACCCTCTTTTGGATGTGGTGGTAGGATGACACCATAGTAATGGTAGGATGAACTCGCTATGCCGTATGATCATGCATGCTTTCTCCTATTACATGTCTAGTGTGCTCTATGTTGCTGGTTGAATAGTTGCTCATCTACCATGCTAGAAGAAGTGTTATATGGTGTTCCAAGGAAGGGTTTCAGGGGTTTATAGCTCATGGGAAACATGCGACGAACAAGTAACGGGTTACAAAAATAGCTGCTACAGAGGGTTTAAGAATAGGCAGTTGTCAAAGGATGCTTACTCCAAACCTGTGCTCAAGCAGGAAGGGAGTGTTGAAATTGGCAAGTCGGATCGACAAGTTTGCGCTGAAGAACTTCATCATCATCGTCTAATATGTCTTGACTGCAGTGTCGTTTTATTGATATGACCGATGTGATCATGCGTAAGATATACTCCCTCTGTTCCCAAATATTTGTCTTTCTAAAGATTTCAACAAGTGACTACATACGAAGCAAAATGAGTGAATCTACACTCTAAAATATGTCTACATACATCTGTATGCTGTAATCCATTTGAAATGCCAGAAAGACAAATTCTCCCTCCGTCCGGAAATACTTGTCATCAAAATGGATAAAAGGGGTGTATCTAGACATATTTTAGTTCGAGATACATCTTTTTTTTACAGAAATGTTAACGCCCACACGTGTGGGCATTCACCATCTCGACCACACGCATCCATCGCCGTCCAGTATGTTTTGCACGAATCTTGGCACAGTCTGGTCGATTTTCTGTGCCACGTGGGACAATGCGTGTGTGTTGTGCGTGAGACATGTCGCCCGCACGCCGGTTGCCCCTCCGCGGTCAGCGGTTGCCACCCGGGGGCATGCGGTGAAACTGCCATGCGCCCGCACGCCCCGCGCTGACCATGGTTGACGTCAAACACGTCGCGCACTTCGCCCCCCTCCCCGTCACGGTTCCATTTCCTCATCCCCGCAGTCACTTGCACAACCCACTTCGCATTTCGAACCATTGGAGGAGAAGTCAAGGGAAGAAGGCGACGACGGAGGCGGAAGAGTTGACGGTGTTCGCGGCCGTCAATGGTGCTCGCCGGACCAGAGCGGCTTCGCCGGAGCGCCTGGGGATTGAAGGTAATGCTCGCTCCCACTCTCGCAATCCTTGCCTGTATTTTTTCCCTTCCCTCCCGGTTCGATGCTTCGCTCGAGATTCATAGGGATTCAGGCGATTTGGCGATGCGTCGGTGTTCCCGCCGGCGGCGGAGTCCTGTGCTTGCCATTTTCGGTGGCACTGGGCAGTTTCGTCGCCGCCACGGCGGCGGTCTCGCCGGTGTGGTTTTGCCTGTCCAGAGACACACACTGGTTATGCCTTGGGATTGGGCCATTGTGTTCTGGTCTGTTGGTTGCGCATTGATTCGAATTGGTATTTGTGATCAGTTCGGGGAGAATTTTAGGTTGAATTTTCAAGTCATTACAGTTGCCATTGAACCCTAGATCTAGTTTAGTGTTTCTGAAACTGTAGTATGAAGGCAAACCTGGTAGCTTGAGTACATATCATGAGTGTATGGGGCAACTAACTTCCTGAATGACTGTTGTAGTTGCCACAAACATGCTTTCCCATGCGGCAACTAATTTATTGAATGACTGTGATAGTTTCCATAAACATGCTTTCCCGTGTGGCAACTAATTTCCTGAAATACTGTGATAGTTGCCACAAACATACTTTTCCATGTGGCAACTAATTTCCTGAATTACTGTCATAGTTTCCACAATCATGCTTTTCCATGTGGCAACTAATTTCCTGAAAATACTGTGATAGTTGCCACACTGCATGAATTGTAAAGTGTAGTTAATTAGTAGTCAATGCAGTTTCAGTAACCAATTGCACTTGATGGAAACTAATCTGCACATCAACTGTGTTTGTTGCCACCTGGATAGTATATTCTTCTGGCAAATAGAATGTGAACACACCTTGTCTGTTGCCATATTGTAGACAGGATAATGTGGTAATTTGGCTTCATAACATGGCAACTAATTTGCAAATCAATTGTGTCAGATGCCATGCATATGCTTCCCATGTGGCAACTATTTTGTCTGACCACAGCATGTCTGTTGCCATATTACAGTCAGTATAGGGTATAATGTGGCAAATTCATTGTACGGCAGACGCAATTTTCATGTTTTGCCATGATGACTTGCAATATCTGAACACATTGTGGCAATTTTTCTGGTTCTTCATTAGATGTTTTTCATTGCTTTTCTATATTATGTGTTACATTTTAACATGGCAACTTCAACCAAGCACATTTTTGCTGCTGAACACATGGCAACTCATTTGGTGTGTTTAGGACAGGGTGTGAGCTGCCACATCTTAGGCTTTGTGCAGTGGAGGATTCTGTGACTTTCAATAAGTACTATATTGTGCTAACATGGAAACTTCAACATTTTGTTTTCAAGTGCATTTATGATCTGTACACTTTTTCAAATGTAACCAATGTGCTTAGTTGCCACATTTATGTTTTCGACAATCACAGGGGGTACATGCATGTTCATGCGATATTTTGCATTTACTAGTTGACATTCTCTGTTATGTGGCAACTGCTTACTTCCTTACATTCTGTTTTCATTTTCCACCGTGACAGTTTGGTCTGTTCCTATCTCAGCAGAATGGCTCGCGTTCATCATCAGAACGATGATGATGATTTCATGGATCCACCACAGCATAATCGGGCAACTGGACGGAGAAAAGAGGGCGATGAGGTAACTGTCCACAGACCCCTCCTCCTCCTGCATATGTTATTGGTTGCCACCTCGAGCTTTGCAGTAGTCTTGTCATGAACTAGAATTTCATGACAGTGCAAAACATGGCAACGACTGATTCTTTTTGTCTGTTTTTCACAGAAGAAGCAACATATTCGCAACAGAGCCTCCCAAGAACGACTGACTACATTGACTCACAGATTTACCTATGATCAGAAGGGAGCTGCTGCTGAGATGGGTATGCAGGATCTGATGAATGTCCGGTGCACGAATCTTGTCAACCCTGTATGTGACTGGCTTGGTGAGATTTACGACCCCGCCTCCAGGGAATTTGTGATTCCGGGACGTGGAAGACTACCGTTGAACGAGGAATCCGTGTTCTGCACTTTGGGTGTGCCTCGTGGACAGATCAAAGTCCCGTACGAGGTCAATAACGAGATCGAGGAAGCGCTGTTCCCCCGTTTGTTTCCTGGGTTGGAATCCATGCCGAACACGTCTGTACTGGCAGATTCGCTGCAGGCCATGACAACCCATGGAGATGTTTTTAAGATGAAGCTACTCATGTACCTCATCTCAGTTGTTTTCGCGCTGACCACTTCTCTTTGCCCAAGCAACAAATGCTTCCCCATCCTGGTGAATGATCCATCTTTACTACTTTATTTTCCTTCAATCTTTTTGCTCCGATGTCATGTGTAAAGCTAGTCACTGCCAGTGTTTTTTGATGTTTTTTTCCATTCTATTTCTGATGCGGCAACTCATTGTCCTGAAATTTTGTGCGGTGCAGGCAAAACTGGAAGATGTGAAGAACATGAATTGGTGTAAGTTCATAGCCGACTTCCTGCACGACGCATTCTCAAACAAGATGTACCAAAAGGGTTGTCGACTGCATTTAATGGTATTTTTTACGAGTCTTTTCTGTGAACACTCTTTTTTAACACCCTTTTATTCATGCATGGCAACCTGATCATAACAAGATGGCAACTGCCTTCATATTATGATGGCAACTGCCATCATTACAATGTGGCAACTGCCATCATTACAATGTGGCAACTGTCATCATTACAATATGGCAACTGCCAACATTACAATATGGCAACTGCCATTACATTATGATGGCAATTAGCACACACAGATGGCAACTTCTTCTTTTTCTGTTTTTCATGCACTTCAACTTGATTATCATGGGAACATAGATTATCCTGTTTTTTTTCGCAAAGTACCATGATGGCAACTGATATTTTATTTCTTTTTAAAATTGTTGTACATCAGCTCATGTACGTCGACTGTCTTGATCTGGCCATCGTGGATTTCACTAGAACAGGAGGCCCGCCGCCTACACACAAGTTTGCTGTTTCTGCGTGGACTATCAACGCTGTCAAGGTTGTGCTTGCTGCAGACAGGGTAACTAATACCAAATATGGAAAACTACAGGTTAGTTTTGGTTTCTTTCTCTACACGGCATGCTTACAAATTTGACATGCGGCAACCGTCTGTGGTTCACAAGAGATGACTATCTTTGTTAGCCATGGCTGCCTGCGCATGGTATCCATGTCTCACTCCACATGGCAACTCTGTCGTTCGTGCTGAAACTTACATTCGCATCTTCTTCTTTTTTTCATTTTTACAACACATGAACTGCTAGTGGGTGTTCATCATTCTCTCTCTTACATCCTAGCTTTTTTTCCAGCTGATGGTCAAGCATGCTATAGACTACAGCGTGTCTGGGGGGCCTCAAAACTTTGGAAAGTGGATGGACGTGCACTCAGCTCCGTCTTGCCCTACTGAGGTAATCAAAAGATCTACATCTATGGTTTTGCCTTGGATTATTTTTGATGTCGCGCAAGTGACTGTAATATGGGTGGTTATTTCTCCTTCTTTGTTTCGTGCACAGGCGAGGGCACCTGTTGAGCATCTAATTGGGCAGTTTGCATCCGGAATGACCGGCTTGCTCGGTAAGTTGGTTGAGGGGTGGACGTCTCTTAGTGGCTCTGACAGTGACGCGGTTGCGAGGCAGCTCACTTCATTTGTTCCAGAACGGACACATCAGCCAATTGGTTGCCATGGCCGGTATGACTACAATAGTTCCCAAGAGCTTGCTGACACACAAGATGAACTAGATGGAGATGCTGGTCTCAGGAAGGATGACGACGATGACATGGAGAACGCGGAAGAGGACACTGATGATGATGAACATGCTGAAGTTCGTGCAGGTGCTAACAAGGGGAAGGATGCACCTGATGTCCCCCCACCGGAGAAAGTCAAATAACATACGGTTGCGAGAGGCGAGAGGGTGTTGCCATCAAAGAGGGGGAGGGATCCAGAGGATGTTGGGCAGGGTTCTCCTGGTAAGAGGTCTAGGACCGATCCCGTAGCTGCCAGGAGGAGGTTCGACTTTAATTTTAGTTTTTTGCTTTGTCTATATTTTTTGGAACAGAATGATCCCTTTTTGCACTTGATTTTACTAAGCGTGGCAACGAGTATGCTATCTGACAATTGCCACCTTTTTTTCCCTCCATATTTCACGTGCAGGGAGGCGACAGCTGGTGGACGAGCAGTTACGAAGAAACAGGCACCAACGCCAACCCGTGCTTCTGCTCGGTTGAACAAAGGTGCCCCCATTGCTGGTGACACCCCTTCCACCAGGTCATCTCCTCGTACGACGATGTCCAACACCGGGATCCTGTCGTGTTGCCAGACCTGAGAAAGCCAGTCAAGAAGTAGGTTTTCCATGCGCTTTCATTGACATAGTGCTATATTTTTTGTTTTTTCAATGCATCCGTTCAGCTTGTCACATGGGCTTCTGTAATCATCCCCATATGGCAACTGTTGCTTTTCAAAATGATTTTCCTTCCCTTTTATGAGTGCATGGCAACTCCTACTTGTCTTTACATGGCAACTGCTATCTAGGCTAAATGGCAACTCTCACTGTACCCTACATGGCAACTGCCATCTTTTCCATTGTCTTGTGTGCTCATCCCATACCTAGTTTTGAAATTGCATTACTGGCAGATCAGACATTTTTAGCATTCTTCAAGTTGGCCAACATGGCAACTATTGATGGAGTTGCATGGTAACTGCTAACTATGCCACATGGCAACTCATATTCCCCTCACATGGTAACTACCAGTTTTTCCACTTATTTTTCATTTTTTTATATTTCTACCATGGCAAATATTCTTTGTTCATTTTTAATACCTTTTTCATATGCTTTCATTTTTGCAGGGTGAAGAAGACTACTGCACGCGGGGCCAAGCATATCAGTAGGGACCCACTCGAACGCCTTCATTCAAAGTTGTCAATAGAGGGCAACTCAGATGTTCATGAGGCGCCAGGCGACAAAACTGCTGCTGCACCGTCAAATGTTCCCACTAACTCTGACGCAAGTGGCCGACCATCTCCGCCTGCTGCAGATGTGCAAGCTAGAACAACGGGCATCCGTACATCGGGGAGTGACGAGTCAGTGTCTGCCAGGACAGCTGAAATATTGCCCACTCTTCTGGCAATGAAGGATGCTGCTGTGAGCCATGCCACCCCATGAGGAAGTGTTGAAGTGGATGCTCCCGAGACCAACCTAAGCAAGGAAGATTCCCGGTCATCTGACACTAATTCCAAGCGCGTGCGTGGTGGCACTCCTGTGCCCACGACAGAAGTTGCTAAGGCGGCAGTTCATAATGATATGCCATCTGCAGGTGAGAGTCTTGGCACAACAGCTCCAGCTCCTGGCGGTGCAGATATTACTCAGGCCACTATTCCGCGTGCTGGTCTTCCACCTAGGCGTCGTAGCCCCGGCAAGCAAACAACAGTCGTATCCAACGCACCAGCTGTAGCTAGGAGCAGCAGAGATGAGTCTGGTTACGTCCCTGCGTCCACTCTGTTCCCGCCAACTGCCAAAAGCAATGTTATGGAGAAACCAGAAGACCAAAGTACAACTGATGCAGGTGCCAAGCCGGGCACGAGTGATGAAGGTGAACGTCCGGAGCAGACTACGCCTTTACCCGCAGTGGAAATCCCCAGCTTAAATATGCGCACTTCCAAACTCCCAATCAACATCGGTGTCCCCTACAGCCCCAACAAGAGGATTGTCAACAAATCTACGCCCGTTACCACTGACAGCCCGCCCCGCCCTATTGACAAGCCTGATGATTCTGCAGCGGCTGATTCAGATATGTTTGCTGATCTTTCATCGTTGGATTCTGCCCCGCAAGTTGTTCGCGGTCCAGCCAGTAGGCATGAGAGGCACCCAATGGCCTTCACCCCACCGAGCTTCAGCCTTAGCGTCAGTCAAGATCAACCAGTGGCTCAAGATCCTATGCCAGTTGCCTTTGCTTTTCTGGGAGGCATGCCCGCAATGATGGCGCAGCCAATGGTTGAGGGCAGGAAGGCTGTCAAGTTTGCTGAGCCGATCGTCCAAGGTACATTTTCTTCTGTGTTTATCTTTTTTCTTTTATACACCTGTGCAATATGACTTTTATCCCAATCAATTTTTTCCTTTTTTTTGGTTTCTCGTATGTGATGGCAGCTGACATGTGATGAGATGGCAATCGAATTTACTGCACCATCTCACCTACATTTTTGTTGCCATGTTGTAGTTTCCATTAGGGAAGCACATTTTTGCACTGGTGTTGATAAAACATGGCAAGTGTACTTGTTCTGACATGGCAACTATAATGCTCTATATATTTTGTATTTGGACTTGTTGTAGCATGTCACCTGCATTTTTTGTTTCCATGCTGCATTTCTCATCCGGCTACCACATGGCAACTGGAGTTGGAACAACATGGCAACTGCAGTTGCCTTAACATGGCAATTACAGTGCAAAAGACACCTGGGAATTGGATTTGCCTTCACATGGCAACTGGAGTACGCACAACATCGCAACTGCAGTTGCTTTCACATGGCAATTACAATGCAGTACACCTGGCAATTGGATTTGCTTTCACATGGCAACTCCCCAATTTTTGTATCTACATTACATATCATGCACCTTTTTCTATTTGCTCTACTTTTGTTTTGTTTTTCAGGTACCCTAAACCACATTTTCATCCTTGCAGGCACCCCTGAGGAGATTTCGCCGTCTCTTGATGAAGCTTACCGTAGGATTGAGGAGGCAACATTGCAGAGGAGGTCCTCACGAGGTCAGGGGTAATCAAGTTCCAATGTGCCTGCAGATATGGTATCTGAGGATACCATTAGGAGTGCCACCCCTGATTCTGTGAGGCAGCAGAGGGTAGTTCACCCACCCCCCGCGGAAGACTACGAGCCTGAAGTCAGGGCCACGAAGGAACATACCCAACTGTACGATATCGTCAGGCGATTTGGTAATGCGAGGGCCAGCAGCAAGCACATGAAGGAGCTGAAAGCGTAAATGACCTCACCACATAATCTCTCATTTTGCTTTGCTCTTTTTTACCATTCATCTTCTTCGTACTTTCTAGACATGATCCACTTACGTGTTAGTTCTTTCTCTTTTTACTTAGTAGACATGATTCTTTCATGCTATATCATTTTCATACAACTCATGTTTGGACAGAACCAAGGTCATTCAATGCGAATCAACGTACGTCGACCTGGGTGATCTTGCCGAGTCCGTGAGGCCAAACGGTAAAATGTCGACGAATGTAGTTGCGTGCGGGATTGACTACATCAACAAGCATATCGATATGTCTCCCGACAAAACAATCATGCATTACAGTGTGACCTGCAAAATATAGGATGGTGACTTCCACCACAAAATCCTGAGGAAGAATTTTGCTCAACACGGTGAATTCAAGCTCACAATGAAGAAATATGTGAGTTCTCCTTCCCTTTTTGCACTTTCTCTCCACATGGAATGGTTTTTTGCCATCATCTGCACTTTTTGTTCATGTGCCAGACGTTTCATGTGGCATCAGCTGCCGTGCAAACTAACTTTTTGATTTTTTGCATCCCGTGCAAACTATGTGGCAACTTCAAAGTAAAATACACGGCAAATTATGTTCATACATGGACGGCAACTTTCTTTCAACTACCCCATCATAACTAAACATCCTACGTGATTCTACTTTTTTTGTCCCTCTGTTGTTCTTCATGTGAACTCTGCTTCTCATTTCATTCACTTTTACATGCAGGTCATGTTCCCCATGTTCCAGGAGCTTGCACCACACGACCCACACGACAAGTGTGGTCACCACTATGCGATCTGTCTTGACCTGAAGAACCAACGCTTTGAGGTGCTTGATTCAATGCATTTGGCAGCTGACGCGGACCTTACTTCGCATGCTGAATTCTTCATCAACAACGTCAAAGAGACATGGAACCGTCACTACGAACACTCAAAGGTCCAGATCATACATTTCCCGATTGAGTACGTGGCGACCACGAATCAAGGGAACACGTAATTTCCTACCCCCTCCTTCATGTTGTTACATCTGAATTGAAGTTTATCATTGCTATGTTTGTCCTTTTTGCGAGTTCACCTGACTCTTTTTCTTGTTTAGGATGGACTGTGGCTTTCACACGCTGGAATACTTTGCAAAGTGGGAAGGTAGACTTGTCCTCGCTGTCACAGCTGCAACGGTCGTTGAGCTCCGAAAAATTTGCACATGGAACTGGTTGACGAATGAAGATTTCAACAAGCGATCTGGAGCACGCGAGTTCGTGGAGGAAGCTGTGAAGAAAGTCATCAAGAAGTACAAGTGATCACATGACGTTACACAACTAACGCATACCTTACATTCTGTTGCTGAGGAATGTAAGGTACTATCTTTTGTTTCTTTGTCAAAACTATGTTCGTCTGCTATGTTACGACTGCAACCCCGCGTAGCCTAGTATGTAGTGGTGGTGTGTGAGCGACATTTGAATATTTTCTGTAATATATGTGTGGATGTGAACCTATTTAGGCGTGACAACAGATACGTTTTATGTCTATCATTGTTATTATGGTTTCATCGTTTTGTAGCAACAGTTTGCTGCTACTAATGCGTCTACAAGTTTTAAAACATGGCAAAATGTAGTTCATCAGATATGGTTAGTGAAAGTCATCGTCGTTTTTCATTTGGCGATGCAGAGTCATTACAAATACCATGTCATCTTGCAGTACAGCTAACATGGCAGATTCAGTGCAAACAACACGGCAGATTCAGCATAATTAACATGGCAGATTCAACATAATTAACATGGCAGATCCAGTATAATTAACATGGAAGATCCAGTACAATTAACATGGTAGATCCAGTACAATTAACATGGCAGATCCAGTACAAAATATCATGGCAGATCCAGTACAAAATAGCATGGCAGATTAACTACACATAACATGGCAGATTAAGTACCCATAACATGGCAACTGCATTATCCATTCAACGTGTTTTCCTTCAACTTCTGATGCCCCTCAAGAGTCATTCTCCCAACTTAACAAAAAATTCACAACATCTAGGTTACAAAACAAAAATTCCACAAGGACAATGTCACAGCGCCCCAATGTTGCTTACGGATTGCCTGTCCCTTTCTTTGTTTTCTTGTGTTTTGCTTGAATCTCTAATCCCGATTTGTATCTTTCTCTTTTGGACGCCTCTTTGTGATGGATCGGGGCGGGTTCCTGGCCTGGGTTTGTGTGCTTGCTGTTCCAGATCCTATTTCTGAGTTTTCTGATGATGGCCTCGTGGACGAAGGCACACTTGACGTGCGGGGGAACCGGTGTAAGGCTTCCTCAGCTTTCCTCTTCTTGATCTTATCAAGCTCTCTTTTTAGGGCCTTCCTGTCTTTTTCTGTGACTCTCGCTGTCTCATCACTCTTGCATGCTTCATCAATTAGCTCAGCATAATTCTTTGTCAGCACAACGTGCCTCACAGCTTCCATGGTTGACTCTGGTCTCTCGTCATGCACAGCCAGAATTGCGTTTGTTGTTTGCGGCGCCAATGCGTCGTCAGCGTCCCAAGTCCATCGCCGTCTTATGAAATGGCGGGGCATCCGTGTCACCGCATTCATGTCCATTACTTCTAGTATGTGACGACACACAATGCCATCCCGTTCAAACTTGCAGCATTGGCAGTAGTATTCGCCTTGGCCGATCGAGGCTTTCATGAAGTAGTTCCTTCCCTTGTTTGGGTCATCAGGTTTTGAATCTGACATGCCCAAAATAGAACACACTTTGAACGTATGTTCGTCCACCTGGAAAGCCGTGAACATGCTGGCGCGCTTTATTTCTTCCTGGAATCTACAAGTTATGTTTGTTTTTTGTTAAAATGTGGTGTGCTGTTTTTTGTAGCACATTATGTTGTCGTGGCTTATAGAAGTACATTTCGTTTGAACATGGCAACTGTAGTACATTAAACATGGCAACTGCAGTGCCTTAGACATGGCAACTGCAGTACATTAGACATGGCAACTGCATTGCATTAGACATGGCAACTGCAGTACATTATACATGTCACCTGTAGTGCATTAGACATGACAACTGCAATGCATTTTGAACTGGTCATTGTCATTTCCATACAAACACCCCCACTGGAAGCGCAGTGCATAAAACATGGCAACTACATTTTATTTAAACATGGCAACCTTAGTTGAGTAAACATGGCATTTGTATTCCCAGTAAAAATGGAAATTGCATTTTTAGCAAACATGGTAAATGCAGTTCAGTAAACATGGCAACTGCATAACATTTTCAGTTGGCATTGCCATTCGCATACCAACATGCCCATTTGGAAGTACAATGTATTACACATGGCAAGTGCATTTCATTGAACATGGCAACTGCAGCTGATTAAGCACGACAAAACAGTAGTTCACTAAACATGGCAACTGCAGCTGAGTAAGCATGGCAAACAGTATTTTCATTAAACATGGCAACCACACATCATGGCAACTGCATTGCATTCTATATGGCACCTACTGTCTACGTGCTTTGCGCAAATAAGACTGTAACACAACTGACTTACTTGTTAAAGATCTTGTTGGTGTATATCTTGCTCATTTGCCTCTCCATCGGTAAATACGTTAGCAATTTTGGCTGCTTCAGTGCGGTGTTTGCTTCTTGCTGTAGCTCAGATCCCAGTATTTTTTGTTGCAACGCTGTGTACTGCTTGGCAAATTGAAGCAATGAGTTGCCAGGGCTCATGTACTTCTTCAAAACAGCATTGAACCCCTCGCTGCGCTGCGTAGTCTGCAGAAATGGGAAGAAGCATTGCATGAAGTAGGCCGGCACCCAGTACATTCGCTTCTCCCACAGGCTAGCAAGAGTCTCATTGTCTTGTACTTGATATGTTTCAATCATGGCCATCCAGCTCCTTTCAAACTCCTCCACTGTCAAGCTGTGGTCCACACACAGCTCGAATGCCTTGTGCAGCTCTGGACGGTCAGCAAAGAACGGTCCTAGCATCTCCTAAGCCTTTTTTATAATGTGCCACCTGCAGTTCCTGTGCACTGCCAACGGAAAGACCTCCTCTATGCCTGCGCGCATGTAAAAATCTTGGTTTGTTATTATGTTCATCGGTGCAAGGCCATCCATGCACTTCAAGAAGGTCTTGAACAACCAAACGTACCCATCCGTGTCTTTGTTCCGAACGAGCTCGCATCTGAACTACAATGACTGATTGTGGTTGTTTATTCCTATGAATGGAGCGCACGGCATCTTGTACATATTAGTGAGATACATCGCGTCGAATGAAATGCAATCTCGGAAATGTTTGTAGGCTCTTCTTGCAGCACCATCCACCCAATACATATTCCAGACACGGTCCTCATCGTCCAATCTTATCCTTTAGAAAAAATCTGGATCTTCTTTCACTTTCTCATCGAAGTAGGCCATCGTGGCTTCTACGTCAGCCCACTTGCTCTCTCTATGGTATTTTTCCTTTAGGTTTGTGACGTCAGCTGGTATGTAGGGCATGCTACTCAGAGTGCCATTTTTTTGTGGATGAGTGATAGTATCTGCACCATTCTTGATGGACCGACATTACAATCATGTAGCAACTTTATGAATTTCTTCTCGAGTGGGGTGAATCCTCTGTGGGCGGTCAGAAACTTCACCAGGTCGAACTTCTCTATGAGTTGGTGGTTGTGCTCGTCAAAATATTCAGTCACCACCCACTGTGCTCCATCTACGTTTAGCTTACACCATACAGAGCATTCCGTCTTGAGAATGATTCCTCTCTTTCGTTCCGGAACGACAGGCGAAACACCTTTCCCCTTCTTGTTCCTTCGTGCCTTGTGGCACCTCATCTCACCTCTGTTGTACTCGTTTGTTTTCTTAATCTTCCTATGGTATTCGATGTTGACCGCAAACCCATGGAACTTTGCATATGTCTGGTAGAATTCCTTTGCTTCTGCGAACAATTCAAATCTCTGCCCAACGTACAGTGGCTGAGGTACCATGATCTCTGATTGCCCACCATCTTCATCCCATTGTGCTTCGTCATCAGTTTCATGATTCACTTCAGTATCGGTGGCAGTTTGATCTACTTGAGTGTTCCCAGTGCTTGTGTTCAAAGGGGTGCTTGTCGGCATTGCAGGAATGATTGCCATTTCTGACTCTGACTCGGTATTGTTTGCGGCATGACTAGTGGCTGGCTGGAGGACCGCGTCTTCCGTGCGCTCAGAGCTTCCCGCAGTAGATGCCCCTACCCCGCTGTGCACTGTAGTTGTAGTCAGTAGATGCCCTGTAATAGGAAATAGGCCAAGCATAAGATCTTTTGCTTGAATGACATGTTTATCGTAACGGAGTACATCAACTTCAAGTGATTTGGCATGACATCATTCAAAACAATCAAGATGTTAGTCTGCATGTTGACATGCATGGCAACTGTAGTTGTCTAGTCATGGCAGCTACTGTCCAACAAACGTGGCAACTACTGGTTTTTCAGTAGTTGCAGCAGTCATGCATGGCAACCAGCTCATTTTTAGTACGAAAACTTTGATTCTATGTGCATGGCAGCTGTAGTCCTGCATACATGGCAAATACTGCCGCCAACACATGGCAAACTAGTGTGTTCTACCATCAATTTTTTTATATCATAGTCTCGAGCTCACTATGCAAAAAAATTCATTTTACCTTGCTATGCTGCATGTGCCCATCTTGTGTGGTCTGTAACACCAAATTGATGTGCTCTATCTACATTGTGTGAAGCTTGCCATGAGACGTTTGCCGGGGTAGAAGCATCGTAATAACCTATAAGCATGGTATTAGATGGGTAATGCATGGCAACTGCAGTTGTCCATGGCTGGCAACTGCAGTTGTCCAGGGATGGCAACTGCAATTGTCCATGGTTGGCAACTGCAGTTTGTCCATGGATGGCAACTGCAGTTTGTCCAGGGATGGCAGCTGCAGTTGTTATGGGATGGCAACTGCAGTTGCCATCTACGCTCCTTCTGCTAATTCATCGTCCGTAACTTCACTTTTTATGGACTCACATGTGTATGACGTCGATGGCAGGTACATGGGTGCCTCCTGACGCCACGTGCTGCATGAAGGCTCTGCATTTTTTCCCGACATAACTCATGAGTCTTTTGCCATCCTTTGCAAGTTTATTTTTCATGTTCAGACCAGTATGTTTCATTTTTCGTATGCGTTACCCTGATTTGCCACATTAGCTATTTGAAATTGGCTGCCCGTACATTTGTCAGTGTTAGCGTCATGTGGCTGAACTTGCCATGGTGCCCCCCTCAGTGTGTTTTGGTTATAAGAACCTGCAAAAAAATGACCGTGTAGGACATAAGTAGAATGTCATCTTGATCGTCGCGAACATGGCAAATGTTATTTTTCTTTTGTTTGCATGCATCATACCAATGACTGCGTACTGTTCTAGTAGTGGCAGCAACGGCCCTGTAGAAATGAGCTGTATTCTGATGCATCCCAAGGGGGCGTTTCTGGCCTTTGAGAACCGAAAAGATCAGTGCCATCTCCGTGACTCATTCTTTTTCCGCGTCTCGTTTCTGCCACTGTGCTATCAATCACTGCATAAACAAGAACGCATCAACAATCCACATAAAATGTATCCTTGTGTTGCTTGTGTCTATGCATGTTATTTTCATGCATAGGCAACTAGCATATCATGGCTAGTAGGACATGTACGTCCACTATCTTTTCTAAAATCTGGGTGCTAGCTATCCGTTTGATTCGATGGCATCAACCACTACAAATAGGATGGCAAGCAATAAGTTGACATGGTGGCAGTTGACGACAATGATAGGTGGCAACTGTCGTTAGACACCAGTGGCAATTAATTTTGACACCCCCATTATTCCAAATTTCTCAATTTTCTCTACCTTCTTATGGATTCCTACACATCCATTCATTTGCCAACTACGTGCATCAAACTACAGAGAACTTACGGTTATCTCAAACGTAGTACATGGCAGATCTAGTGTACTCTGCTTGGCAACTGCGAAGACACACAACCCATGTAGTGTATTACCCCTGTAGGATGGATCTAGTTGCCAAGCTCGTCGATAATTTTGCAATTTTTCTGTGCCACGTAGAAGGATGAGAAGCAGTAGGGAGATCAGGAGATTCACCTGCTTGTAGCTGGTCTTCTTTGGAGGGCGTTGTTGGATTGGGGGTGGGGGGTGGGGGTGGGTGGGGAGGGTGGGGGTGTGGTTTGCGGTGGGATTGCCCTACGGATCTGCTCTGGTTGCCATGGCAACCAGAGAAGGCCGGCGATGGAGGTAGGGGTTCGGGAGGTGGGAGAGGATGGCGGCAGCCGGGATTCGGCAGGTGGGAGAAGAGGCCGGGACGGCTGGATCGTGCGGGCTGTTGGGTCCTGTGGCCCGCACGTCCGGGCTGGGTTGCCACACACCGGACGTGCGGGCCGTGCCTTTGCACGCGCGAACGTGGTCGTGCGGGCTGGTTGCTGTCCATACTACACGAGGCGTGCGGCACAACCCCCCACACACCGGACGTGTGGCAGTTATCCGGATCCTTTTTTTTATTAATTTTGATGACAAGTATTTTTGGACGGAGAAAGTAGATGTAAGCTCACCATGTAGGATATAATGCCAGCAGACAATTGTCGCCTGTATCAACCAAACACCGTGCAGTTACATCAGATGAGTCAATGCAGACACCAAACGCCAAATCAAAACTGCTCCCTTAATGCAGACAACCTAGATGTCGACAATCAAACGATGTGTGCATGATGATTTTTCTCCTTATTTTTTCTCGTGCAGGCAAAATGGTAACCAAACGCGTGAATCGAGCACGGCCGACGGCGACGAGTGCCACCCCCGGCATCGGCATCTTAACCGAGAGCCGGCCTGCCTTTTTTTTTTTTGACCTACCGAAACACCGAGTGCGCACGCACGCGCGCACGGCAGACGGCACCACGCCTCCTACATAACCGCACCTACCCAGCAAAGCAACCAAAGCCGAGCCTTTTTTTTTTAATTTCCTTGTCCCTTTTTCTGTCTTCCTCGTCGTCGTCGTCCTCGTCAGACCAGCCAAGTCCCGTGCGCCGATAACATAGCAGTGTCACTAGCACACTCGCGCAAAGGCTGCGACCGCGAGGCACGCGGGGCATGGCGGCCACCGCGAGGGGAAGCGTGGGGGAGATCCGGGCGGCCGACGTGGAGGCGGCCGGGCTCGCCGCGGCCGACGCGGCGGCCTTCCTCGCCGCGCTCCGCTCGGCGGCCGGCGAAGACGGCGGCGACGCGGCCGCCGCGTGGGCGGCGGTCGTGGCGGCGGGGGTGCTGCGGCCGGACCACCCGCACGCGCTCCACCAGCTCGTGTACTACTCCGTCTACGCCGGCTGGGACCGCGCCGGCCGGGGCCCGCCGCCCTACTGGTTCCCGTCGCCGTAAGTCTAGCCGTCCGCCGTCCATTCTTTTCCTGGAAATACGGCTGAACAGGGGTTCTCTTCCAGCGCTTAATTTGCTTTGCTGCCAACTGTTTGATCCAATCGGGTGGGAGGAGGACCGTTTGCTTGGTGCTGGTACCAATCAGTGGCTAATCAATGGTGAAAGTGACTGCTACTGCTAGTCCATCTAATTCCACCAACCAGTTCAGCTTATGGTTCCATTTAACCCAGCATTTAGCCTAACAACAAACGTGCTATTTTGATACTAGCTTAAAACTGGGCTCTGGATTCGCATCATTTAACACTACTGTGTGATAGGATGATTGGTGTATATATACTTTACTTCATGACGCCGTTATCGCGATTGTTGCAGGATTGACTGCAAGCAAACGAATCTTGGGAGAGTGATGGAAGAAAATGGACCCAAGCTGTTAGGAGCATCCTATAAGGATCCAGTTTCAAGCTTTCGCCTCTTCCACAAATTCTCTGTTCATAATCAGGAGGTCAGTTTTTCTCTTTCTAAATTTGGGATTTACTTCACAGTGCAAGTGGACAACTAGAGCATCAGTTCAGAGTTTTTATTTCTTCACAATAACCTCCTAGGTGATCATTGCATAGGTCTACTGGAAAATAGTGCTGAAGGAGCTCTCCATCAAGTTTGTACGAGAACCAACATCGATTCTAGATGCGTCAGATAAATCAAAGAAGGGAGGAACATGGTTCCCAGGTGCAGTGCTCAACATTGCTGAATGTTGTCTGCTACCTTGGCCCTCCCAGAACAAGACAGATGATAGCACAGCTATTGTCTGGAGGGATGAGGGCTTTGACGATTACCCAGTGAACCGTATGTCGTTGAAGGAGCTTCGCACCCAAGTGATGTATGCATCTCTTAACAAATTAAGTGTAGGGGGCATGCAGAAACCTTTAATTTTCTTCTGTTCTATTGTACAATTTCATCATTATGGTATTGTTGCTTCTGTATTTTCAGGACTGTCGCAAATGCCCTTGATACCATGTTCCAAAAGGGCGACCGGATTGCAATAGACATGCCAATGACGTGCAATGCGGTCATTGTTTATTTGGCAATCATCCTTGGAGGCTTTGTTGTTGTGGGAATAGCAGACAGTTTTGCACCTCAGGAGATTGGCACTCGCATGAGGGTCGCAAAAGCAAAGGCAATTTTTACTCAGGTTCGACTGTAGCAACTAGCATGTCTTATGATCATCAGTACTGTAGTAGTGCTTATACTAATTTCACGAGATTTCAGGATTTCATAATTCGGGGAGGGAAGAAATTTCCACTTTACAGGTATATGATTGATCAAATTATTTAGTTAATATATGTGTTTCAGTAACTTAATTTGCTCAACTTAAACAAGCAAATTGTAGTTATTTAGTAGGATCACATCTTGTGAAAATAATCAGATTTAACAGTATATGTTTCATTTATACCTTTTTGCATGACCGTACTGAACCATCACAGAACAATTCTCAGCACTTGCTAAATATATCAAATTATGTTCTTCAGCCGTGTCATGGAAGGGACTTCAGCTAAAGCTATTGTTATTCCTGCAACTGGAGACCTTCTTGGAGTTACACCAAGGAATGGTGATATGTCCTGGAAAGATTTTCTTTCTCGTTCTGCTGGAAGGTATGCAACAAATTTGTTCCCTCCCATGTCACAACACAATAAATGACTGTCGTGTTCAGATGCTTTCTTTCCATGAAAACTTTAAGACTTCAGATTGCAAAACATACATGATTTTGTGATGTGACCAACATGGCAGCCATATGTCTTGGATTTGCAGGTCATCCATGTACTCTCCAGTTTATCAATCTGCAGACGCCCTAATTAATATTCTGTTTTCATCAGGAACAACTGGTATAGACTACCCTGAGTTGTTTTGACGCGGTTTCCTTTTATCTCTGGTTGCACTGTTTCTCTTGTTGACAACTTCACGCGTGATTTTGATCTGTTTTATTTGCTTTTGGTGCAGGGGAGCCAAAAGCTATACCATGGACACAACTTTGTCCCATAAGATGTGGAGCTGATACCTGGGGACATTTGGATGTTCGCCCAAAGGACATAGGCTGCTGGCCTACAAATCTGGGTTGGGTTATGGGACCTATTCAACTGTTCTCATCCTTTCTAAATGGTGCGACATTGGCTTTATATCATGGTTCTCCTCTTGGACGTGGCTTCTGCAAATTTGTCCAGGTGTGGCCTATGTTGCACCATCTCTTGGTTTAAACTGCTAAAGTCGATTTAACCTTGTGTGGATTTCTTTTAGTTAAGTAGGGTTTTGACATGAGCTTATTTAGGTATCCAGTACTTGTCTTGAATTGATCATAGATAAAGTTTATTGGCTACCTAATTAACCTCAGTCTGTGGATGCGTCAAAAGTCCCTGCATATTAAATTAGAAGCTAAATATAAATTGCTCTTACTCATGCGCTTCATGGTAATGTCCATTAAATTGCAGGATGCCCGTGTGAGTGTATTAGGATCTGTGCCTAGCTTGGTGAAATCATGGAAGGCTGGTAATCTTACTGAAGGGCTAGACTGGACCAAAATCAGGCAAGTTGCTACTTACACTGTTAGAAAGCACTCGATTTCATCACAACCTCGTTGAAAGGAGCTACAATTCTACAATTGCAGGGTACTTGCCACAACAGGGGAGGCTTCTGATATTGATGATAATCTGTGGCTATCTTCGCGTACCTGTTACAAACCCATTGTTGAGTGCTGTGGTGGCACAGAGCTGGCATCCTCATACATTCAAGGGAGTCTTCTGCAGCCACAAGCTTTTGGAGCTTTCAGTGGTGCATCAATGTCCACTGGGTTTGTCATACTTGATGAACAGGGAAATCCATATGTAAGTATTGTCCGTAGAATATTCTAAGTTTGGTGATTGTGTTCGCTGCATTAACCATTTTACGTTTGCTGTGACAGCCTGATGATCTACCTTGTTCTGGAGAAGTGGGTCTCTTCCCTTTATATTTTGGTGCTACCAATCGGCTTCTCAATGCTGACCACGATAAGGTTTACTTCGATGGAATGCCCATTTACAGAGGACGGGTATGGAGTCGCTTACCTCAGTTTTCCATATCTAAACTGCTTGACAAAATTATGAAGATATTCAACATTGGCAGCAGCCAGCAGCCAACAGCCAACATTCTAAGCTTTATAAAGTCAGTATGTTCTCCAAGTCTTCCAGTGGAGCCCTAGCGAGAAGATGAGAAGCAAACACGTGATTTAGACATGTTATTGTTCTCTGACATAAGTTTCAGTGATAAGTGTGCTATGAAAAAAGTAGCAACATTTTAGTCAATGTTCCCTTTGCTGAATCAACCAAATAAATCTAACTACATGCTATTAGAAGTTATCAGTAATAACCAGAATGGTGGAAAACTTAACACGTCGTAACAGTACTTTTGTTGCAGCAACTCCGACGACATGGAGATATAATCCAGAGGACAGTAGGTGGTTACTATATCGTGCAGGGCAGAGCAGACGACACTATGAATCTTGGAGGGATCAAGGTTGAAGCTCTTCCTTTCAATGTTTTCAATCCCTTGTTTGAATCTCATGAAACCAATGCAATATTTCTCTTGTTGAACAGACAAGTTCAGTGGAGATCGAACGGGTTTGTAATGGAGCCGATGAGGGTCTGCTAGAAACAGCAGCTGTTGGCATCAAACCTTCCGGCGGGGGACCAGAACAACTGGCTATCTTGGCAGTGCTAAAAGATAGATCGGCACCATATGATGCAAATATTTTGAAGGGAAAGTTCCAAAGAGCCATCCAGAAGAACCTCAATCCCCTTTTCAGGGTAAGAGTCTCTTTCTAAATTTCAGTTCGCATGATCAGATGGTTTGCATGTATAATGTGGGAATTAGGATGATTTGCTTGTCCTGACAGGTGAGCTATGTCAAAGTCGTCCCCGAGTTCCCGAGAACTGCTTCAAACAAGCTGCTGAGAAGGGTCCTGAGGGATCAGTTGAAGCAAGAGCTCGCGAATCGCAGCAAGCTATAAGGGGCCTGAGGGATACCCATCTCTTTTAAACAGGAAAATGGTTCTTCATAATCCAAGTTTATTGAACTCACAGCGTGTTACATAAGCGATGGTTCGGTTCCCTTTCATTCACTTCATTGAGGGTGTGTAGATTCATAACACTTGTTATTGTATTGTATGTGTTCAGCGCATTAGAAGTAATAAGGCGATGGCTTGCTAAAATCGGATCACTCTGTATGTTTGAAGGTTTAGAAGCCATCATATTTTCTTACGTTTTCTCTTTACACCTTCAAGACAAGATGAGCTGCATTATCTAGTGTCAGATCAAAACTCAGATATGTTTTCTTTGGTTACTCTTGCAACCTGACGATTTAAAAAAACTGAACTTCTTTAGACAGTTTCCAAAGCATCAAGTATCCATTTAAAGTATCGAATTCAAATCCAATTTGTGTTGGGAAAACCACAAAGAATATTGTTGCTCTTGAATTTAGTACTACAAGTAATATAATCTCTGCATACCCACGAGCTATCTAATGAATTGTGACATGAGCTATCTGATGAATAGGGAAGTTTCCATATATACATACATGATCCCATCCCATGTCTGATTTCTGAAGGAAAATCGTGCTCATGTCTGAATGATTAAAACTCAGATATGTTTTGATCATACTAGAAAACAAAATCCATATCGGCGACTCTATGCACGCCCTGCGTAGGCGGCCAATTCGACTTGTGGGAAGCTCACTTGGCAGAAGATAATCTAGCCAATTTTTCATGGGTGTCGAAGGTGAAGAGGTCAAAAGCTTAAATCAGGACGCCCGTCTGTTTGTTCTTGCAGAGGACGGCTATATCATCTCATCTGTGTGTGCCAGATAGCTGAAGGAGTCGAGCTTGAGGGGATGAGATCACAACGACCCCATTCTTCCACACGAATCCAGCAAGCTAGCTAGCAGGGCCGGCCCTGGGGCATGGGCGACGGGGCGACGGCCCAGGGCCCTGGCGAGGGGGGGGGGGGGGGGGCATGATGGAGTATATACATATACTATAGGTCTACTAGTCGAAGGCACGTGCTTTGCACGTGTACATTCTTAATAAAAAAGTTTCACACAAAAAGAATTTTCAATACGAACTGAGGACCTTTTACATGGATTGTTTTAGCTTTGCAACTGTACCAAGTTATGATGTCCTGATAACTTTTCATTTTCTCAAATTGCCAAAATATGTCAAGAAATGTTGGTTAGTGCGTGCTCCCTCTGTAAAGAAATATAAGACCTTTTGGACTTACATTTCTTTACAGAGGGAGTAGTACTTCACAAACCTGCATTCAATATTCACAAAATGGTAGTTCACGTCATGGAATCATATTTTGCTGAGAAAATGATCATCTCTATGCGTTCTATATCACCTGGATGTAGATGGAATACAGCCAGAGGGTAGGCTAGAATTATTAAAGGGTCGCATATCTAGAAAGAATTGAAAAAAAGTATATGAAAATACACAATGGAACCTGGGTATAGGTGCGCCCTAATTAAAAAAGTTAAACAATTCTAAAACTTGTTTAAACGAATATGGTCTAGTCTTATACTCATGTGTATAGGTTCATGAAGAAATGACTTTCATGATCCTCTCTTAAAAAAACATTTCTATATATGAAAGTCACTATTCAATCTTTCAAAAATATACTACTCACTATTTGCATATTGTTTTCCTTTTACAAAAATACTATTAAACTTTGTAAGTTGCAATTTTATTTTTCCCACCTAGAAGAATACTGTAGTCATTTCTTCATTAAGAGTAAAACACTCGATCATATTTGCCAGGAGAACATTTTCTGATTTTTTTATATATTTAAAAAATTAAAATGCTATATCGGGTGCGTCTAGAACCTTGTCCCAAAAATCTGCACCGACATGTATGTCTATATATACACCTTTTTTTTGGGAAAATCCATACATAGACATGTATATGCATGGTAGTAGCTTTTTTTTATATTATCTAAAACTCCTGAAAAGCGTGGCAAATAGCCATCCTCCTTTCCGCCTGAGTTGAACTACGAATTTTGGTTGACACCCTGCTCGGCCATACGGGCCACTAAGCCTGCCACTGTGCAGCTATAGCCACTGTAAAAAAAAGCAGAACGTCAGCACACCACCACACCCTTGATCAGATCCCGTTCCTTTTTATCAAAAGAATAAAAAAATCAGATCCCCATTCCTGCCTGTCAGCCTGCCCCTGCCGATGCAGCGCATGATCCCGTTCCTCTGCAGCCATATGCTCCACGTCTCCACAGCGGATGGGGCCAGCAATCAATTTTCTCCATGCATCCAGCTAGGACCAGGAGGCAATCGTGGGTTACGGAGTCTTCCAGAAGGTGCGGGTGTTTGTAGCTTGGCGGGAGAAACGTGAGTGGCGAATCCATGCACTCTAAGCCATTCGATCCAATAGATCCGACGGCTATAAATGAATTCATATTGGAAGAGGCGGGCTAAACATGTGAGACGAAGGTAGATTCAAATATTCAAAAAAACATGTACTATAGTAGTAGAGATATAGCCCAGCAGAAAGCAACAAAAAATTACAACAGAATTAAAGAAAAGAAATAGGATGGGCTAGGAGGCCCAGATATAGCTAGCTAGCTAGCGATCGCTGATGGATACGCGAAGGCCAAGCGGCGCCATGACTCACCCTCGTTTCTACGTTTCCTTGTCGCCCTCGCACGCCCGTCGGCCTTCTCGCTCGTCGCTCGGCGCCTTGCCCCCTGGCCCTTGCCGCGTCGCCGTCGCCTCGCCGGCTCGCCGGCGCCGCCACACAGCAGTCCGGCAGGCAGGCGGCAGCCCGGCCATCCGGCATCCGGCACCGCGGCAATACGACAATACCTATACGAGTACGCATCCGACTGGAAGTCAACAACATGCCTGGTCAACAAGAACGCATCCATGTTTCCTGTCCATCTCCAAACCTGAATTTGACAATCTCACTACCTCAGTAGTTATTTATTCTTTATTTAGTATGTACGTATTCTAATCCAATCTATCAATTTTTTGTCACTCTATATAACATGTCTAGGGTTCCAATCATCCGATCTATAAATTCCTAATTCTTTGTATGCTCTTTTGATCTTTTCTTCATGATTTTAGGACATTAGCCTACCATGTTACCTAAGAAGAAGCAATTACCGGGTGCTGAAAAAAGGAGGAAAAAGAAAGAAAGTGATATGAAAATTCTAGCACTGAAGGGTTCTTTGAATAACTACTTTACATCTTCAAGCAATGTTGATGTCAGTGAAGAAGAGGGGCAAGAAACTACTTCTGAGCATGAAAATCCAGATATTGAGGTGAATGAAGATGGTGCGAGCACAGGGGAGCAAATAAATTTTGGAGTCGGTTCGAATTTGGTTATTATTGTTTTCGATGGAGTCATTTGAATTATTATAGTCATATTTTAAACTAAGATGTGTGATTAAAAGTTACTTTTAATAAGTTGTATATATAATATACGCATACATATATATTGTCTTAGGACTTAGAACATAGGGGCCCATGTCGTCGAGTTCGCCTAGGGCCTCCCGAAACACAGGGCCGGCCCTGCTAGCTAGAAGTAAATTAAGCACAGGAAAACGGAGATGGAGGAAGTAACCTCATGAGCACACGGTGCCACGTTGATCGTATCTTGAAATTCAAATTCTTGTGGCGATTCTAATCTCCACAGTAGTGGGCCGTGGGAGTAAATAGCATAAAACTACTACTTTACAGGCTAGGGTTTCAAAAAACTACCAGTTTTTATTTTTTTCTCAGATAACTACCAAATGGGTGGTCGGCTGTTTTAAAAAACCCAAATCGTCGAGTCTTTATTAGTTAATCACGATTATGACAGGTTGGGCCCGCACTTAAAACAAACCGTTAGTTTGACCATTAACTTACATGTGGGCTCCACATGTAAGTTTCCTCTTCCTCTTATCTTTCTTCCTCCTCTCTATCTCTTCTCTTCCCTCCTCTCTGCCTCCCGTGCTGGCCCTCTCCCCTCCCGAGCCGGCGACCCCCCTTCCCTCCCAAGCTGGCGATCCCCCCCGACCCTCCCCCCAAGCCAGCGCCCCTCCCCCCATCCCAAGCCGGCGACGACCCTCCCTCTCCTCCCCAACGTCCAAACAGTCGTGGTAGGTGCTCGCCGGAGCTCCTGTTGGCGACGGTGGCGACGAGGCCGGCCTCGTCCGCGGCGACGGGAGCTGCGCACTCCACCAGCGGCGCAAGCCGTCGCGTAGAGCTTGAGGAGCTCGCGGCAGGGGATGGGGGCGGCTGCAGGCAAGGCGCGGTGTGGCGACAGGGGATGGGGGCGGCCGCAGGCAAGGCGCGGCGTGGTGGCAGGCGACTCGCAAGTCATGGCGTGGCCGCAAGCGAGGCACGGCGAGGCGACAGGGGAGTCATGGCGCGGCGACGGCCGGAGACGAGGCACGGCATGGCGGCCGCTGCGGGCGAGGCTCGCCTGCCTCAGGCAAAGACCGGTGTGGATCCAGCCGCTGCGGGTGCGGCTGGCCGGCCTCAGGTGGTGAACGGCATGGATTCCGCCGCTGTAGGCGTGGCTCGCTGGCCGGAGGAAGCATCGTTGCCCTGCCGAGCGGGATCGAGCTCCTGGCTGCCGTGGCGACCTGATTGCTTTTTCAGAAAAGTCATAGGGACCTGATTGCTTTTTTCCGAAAACTTACAGGGACCCGGATGCTTTTTTAAAAACTTACATGTGAGACCCACATGTAAGTTAATGGTCAAACAAACGGTTATTTTACATGTGGGCCCGCACTGGCATAATCGTGATTAACTGATAAAGACTCGACGATTTGGGCTTTTTGAAACAGCCGACCACTCATTTGGTAGTTATCTGAGAAAAAATAAAAATCGGTAGTTTTTTAGAACCCTAGCCTGCAAAGTAGTAGTTTTATGCTATTTACTCGGGCCGTGGCGAACAGAGTCACACACAGTCGCAAAGACGTAGCCTTCTACGTGAGCTTTGGCCACAGAGTGTTTGCTCTTGCACTGATGCTATTTTTGCCCTAACCTTCCTAGAGTGCCTGCAGTTCTGCTGGAGCATCTACCCCACAATCTCAAGAGTGATAATTTTCGCGAATAACTCAGGAGGATGGGAGGGATCGAATCTCGCTCAGGCCCTGTTCGTTTAATCCCCTCGCCACAGGGATTGGAGGGGATTGGAAAGGTTTGACAAGGATTTTGACTTGCAAGGGATTTAATCCCCTCCAATCCCTTTCAAACCTCTCCAAACCCTGCCTAACCGAACAAGGCCTCAGGTGGAATCGTAGATCTACGTCTCCTCTTTCCTTTCCTTAGGGGTAAAAAATAATGAGTAGAGAGTATCAAAATCTGTAACCTCGAGAGTCTAGAAGCGGACAAATTTTGACAATGTATTGCTTGACATATTTTGTAAAAAATCGAGTTACAAAAAAGAAAAGGAAATGATAAGTACCTGAATGGCAACTCTAGTGACGCAAAGATGCCAAGTTATTTGACACACATGACAGTTTTCTGTCAAAAAATAAACTGAAGTATGAAGTTGTCATGCTTGGCAACTAAAATTACCATCCTCGCCTCACAAAAATTACCATAAAAACATTCGGTTTGCCATGTAGTCGTGCCTAGCGTTCGGACATCAGATTCCAAAAATAAAATAAAATAAATCAGGCGACTTACAATCAGAAGAAATAGGAACCTTATGAAAAGGAAAAGAAGGACCTTTTTATTAGCCTGAGTTTGTCGCCCTTCTCTCCCCATCCATCAGCCATGACGAAAAAACACAGGGTTAGGGTTAGGGCCGCAGCGGCTGCTTCATCTTCGATCGCCATGGACACCGGAGAGCCTCAGGAAGAGACCGTCGTCTTCCCCGATTGGTTGATGCTGCATCGCCTTGGCCGCACGCGCTGCCATGACGACCTAGACGCTGCTCGTGAGGCTGTCAGCAAGAACAAGACCGCCGTTCCACTCGACATGGACACCGGCCACCACTCCGGCTACGCTTCCTTCACCCTCGCGGCTCCTCCAGAAGGGGTCTCCTACCTCAACCTCCACTGGCCGGCGGGAGAAGTCTCCGACCCCGAGACGGTGGAGACCCCCGCCCATGCCACCGTCCGGGCAACCGACAAGGACCTCGTCCTCTTCGACGTCTACGTCAAGAGCCGGACAACCTACTTGGGCTGCGGCCCGTCAGATCTGTTCGTCTACACGGCCGCCGGTCCTTCTTCCCCCTCGGTGCAGAAGCTCCCTCTGTACGCTCAGCACAGGAGGAAACGGCGGTGGTTCCTGATGGATAAATTCGCCACGGGCATCTTGCGGCTCTCGGAGAAGCGCTACGTCGTTGCCGACCTCAGCGTCCTGGACTGTGCGCTCTGCTTCTTAAGCTCCTCCTCTAAAGCTCCTCCTCTAAAGAGTGGAAAATCATCCCCATTACGCCGGGCCTGATACGTTGGCACCCACCGGAGCAGGACCGTAGAAGTCGCCGGCTCCCTTACCTCTGGTCGACCAACGACGTGCTCGCTTTCGACGGCAGATTCCTGTGCTGGGTCGACTACTTCAGCGGCGTCCTGCTGTCCGACTTCTCCGACGCAGACTCCCCGGTGCTTCACTTCGTGCCTTTCCCTGTAAAAATAGAATACCCCGACGAGGCGCGGGTCTCGAGGTGCTTCCCCGGGAGGTTCCGGAATGTGTCCGTCAGCCAAGGCATGATCCGCTATGTCCACATTGACAATGACTTTCATGAGACGATCTACAGCGACTGCCACTCGCCTGAGCGTCCTAAGAGAAGCCGGGAGCAGCGGCAGCTTCCCAAGAAAATCACCATCTGGACTTTGAACATGACGATGGACGACCATGGCAACTCCAAGTTCGAGTGGGAGGTGCACCGCGTGATCAACCTGGACTGCCTCTGGGGGCAACGTGGGTACGAAGCTCTGGGCATACGCCGGCGTCTTCCCGAGTTCCCGATCCTCGCCGCGGATGACCCGGATGTGCTGTGCTGCCTGTTACGGAAGAAAGAATTTCATGGTAAGGCGTGGTTGATCATGGTTGACATGAACCATGGAAACCTTCGGTCCTGTACTCCATACATCAATAGACAGTCCTACTGTGCTAAGTGTGTGGATGAGGTAGATCCCGGACACGACTTTCCTAATATCCCGCTTCTTCCAAGTGTCTTCTCCAAATACCTTGAAAGGCCAACAGGTAACCAGAAAAAACTCTCTTAATATTCATAAAATGCTATGATGTCCCTTGTATATATGTACGTTCTTACATACTATTCTGAATGACTAACATGGTTGCCTTTGCGTAGACATTTCAGATGAGCAATACAATGAGCTTCTAGGAACTACTCTAGATGATTTTCGTGGACAAGACAATCAGACACAAGTAGAATCAGTACCAAAGAAAAGGCCTCGGCACGTGAAAGGAAACGGCGAAAGAAGTGACAAGAAAAAGGCTAAGAAAAGCAAGGTTGTTATGTCGGAAAACCTGGTGTCGGTCAGGAAACAAGAACTTGGGACTTATAATAAAGACCTGAAAACAGAGCAAATTGAGAGCTACAAGGAAATCAAATTTGCACAGATGGAAAGACATGATCCCAGCAATGATCCTTATTGCATGACCAAGTGCATTGAGTACCTGAAACAGTTAGCACTCCTCACGCCAATTGAAACTCTTAAGGTGATCAACTATCTAAAGAAAGATAGAGTAAACCGTGAAATATTGATGACAGTGGATTATGACGTTGTAGTGGAGTTTCTCAAAGAAGTAGTCTCCTCTCAAGTTGGAAGTGTAAATTAGGAGATTCTTTTGTTTGATGTGATCTTGCTAGCTCATTTATATTATTTTTTGATAATGAAAGAAAAGTTTCGGAGTTATGTCACATTGCTATAGTGATTCCATGTCGAACAACACCACATAGTTATGTTATTCAGATAGAAAGGTTATCACGCGTAAATTTGTATGCAATGTGCTCTCGTTATTTACGGTTGTTTTCTTTTATAGTGTGTAGAACATAAAGTGAAATGTCACCTTTCTAAAATCATGATGTTGCTAAAGTGCGAAAATAATATCATATAGGAGTGACTAAGAGGTGCTGCAGCCAGGTTCCTCAAATGCCCCATATACGTCGAGGAGGACAACACAGTTAGTGTCCGGTCACAAAATGCCGACCTAGTCGGGCTCCTTAAATTGACCCTATATGTCCGGGCTGACCGACACCCCCCACATGCAGCCCATGTCTGAAGCAGATATGAGGAGGCCCCGGACGTGCTCACCACGTCTTACTGACGGCAGGACCCACGCGGACACACATCAAAGACCCACGCGGACACACATCAACAAACCCATCTGTTGGGTGAGGACGTATTCATGTCGCGCTGCCGGCACACCGTCTGAGGGGCCAAAAATCCGACTATTTAAGCCGGACGATGAGCCTCAACCGTAGCCACTCACATTTCCACCCTCTCCCTCGCGTTAGCGACGCCATCGTGAGTCCGTCCGAGCTCACTGTATAATCATCCATAGATTTAAACTATGAGTAGGACAATTTCTTAGCATTAATTTCATTCTTTCTCAAGATTGCGCAACATGTTCATGCTCAATTTGCTTAAAATTCATGATCTGATTTCTAAGGGAAATAGTTTTTACGGGAATAAAATACTTAGTAATAAATGCATCTTTGCACTTATCCCAAGAATCAATATTATTACGAGGCAAAGATGAAAACCAAATTTTTGCACGATCCCGGAAAAAGAAAGGAAATAATTTTAATTTCACAATATCATTGTCCACATTTTTTTTCTTTTGCGTATCACACAATTCTACAGAAGTGTTTAGATGGGACGTGACATCCTCATTAGGATTACCGAAAAAATGCTCTTTCATAACAAGATTCAACAAAGGGACATTAATATCATAAAACTCCGCACTAGCGGCGGGAGGAGAAATCGGAGTAATAATACAATCATTATTATTGGTATTGAAAAAAATCACACAATTTGATATTTTCTTGGGACATCGCGACTACGCAAACAAGATCACAAGCAAACAAAAGATCGAGCAAGAAAAAGACAAACGAAAGATATTTTTGTATTTTTGCAAAAAAAAACATTTTAGAGGTGAGGGACATGAAAAAGAGAGGTAAATGACAAATAAAGTAATTCAAGGAGATGAGATTTGTGATAAGGTACTTGATAGATGTTGATGATATCTCCCCGGCAACGGCGCCAGAAATTCTTCCTGATTGCTTGTATCTGAGTTGGTTTTTCCCCAAAGAGGAGAGGATGATGCTACACAGTTATATAACCAAGGCTATCAATCCAGTAGGAGAATCAAACAAGACTATGTAAACAGCACACGCACACAAATAACAAATACTTGCAACCCAACGCGTAAGAGTGGTTGTCAATCCCTCCTCGGTATTGAGATAGATTAAATTGTATGAGATTTGATAAATAGATCTAACTAAAATAAAAAATAAAATAAATAGAGGAAAAACACATCAAGGTATTTTTGATTTTATATGATAGGAAAATAGAAAGGGGGGCGTAGTTTTCACTAGAGGTTTCTCTCAAGAAAATAGCATACGGTGGGTAAATAAATTACTATGGGCAATTGATAGAAAAGCGAATAATCATGACGATATCCAAGGCAATGATCATGTATATAGGCATCACGTCCAATATTAGTAGACCGAAGCGATTCTATATCTACTACTCCTACTCCACACATCGACCGCTATCCAGCATGCATCTAGTGTATTAAGTTCATGGGAAAACGGAGTAATGCAATAAGAACGATGACATGATGTAGATAAGATCTATTCATGTAGGAATAGACCACATCTTTTTGTCCGTAATAGCAACCATACATATGTTTCATGTCTCTTTCTGTCGCTGAGATTGAGCACCGCAAGATCGAACCCATCACAAAGCACCTTTTCCCATGGCAAGAAAAATCAATCTAGTTGGCCAAATCAAACCAAAATTTCAGAGAAGAAATACGAGGCTATAACAATCATGCATAAAAGAGTTCAGCAAAGACTCAAATAATATTTATGGATAGAACTGATAATAAACCCACAATTCATCGGATCCCAACAAACACACCACAAAAAAGTCATTACATCAAATATATCTCCAAGAACATCGAGGAGAACATTGTATTGCAGATCAAAAAGAGAGAAGCCATCTAGCTACTAGCTGTGGACCCGTAGGTCTGTGGTAAACTACTCACGCATCATCGGAGGGGCAACAAGGATGATGAAGAACCCCCCCCCCCCCGTGATCGTTGCCCCCTCCGGCAGAGTGCCGGAAAAGGCCTCCAGATTGGATCTCGTGGTTCTAAAACTTGCGGCGGCCGGAATTGTGTTTCTCGACTCCCCTAGGATTTTTGGGATTTTAGAGTATATAGAAGCAAGGTCGGTAGAGAAGCTTCCCGTGGGCTCCACTACCCACTAGGGCGCACCCTGGTGCCTAGTGGTCCCCACAGGCCCCCTCCCGTGCACTTCTTTGGCTCACTGGGTGTCTTCTGTCCAGAAAAAATCTCCAAAAAGGTTCGTTGCATTTGGACTTTGTTTGGTATTGATATTCTGCAAAGTAAAAAAACAAGCAAAAAAAAGCAACTCGCACTGGGCACTATGTCAATAGGCTAGTCCCAAAAAATGATATAAAGTTGCTAGTGAATAAACATAAATCATCCAAGATTGATAATATAACAACATGGAACAATCAAAAATTAAGATACGCTGGAGACATATCAATATAAATTGCTCTGGTAACGTGCGTCATCGGGGTATTTTATGTTTACATGGAAGGGTACAAGTGGAGCACCGGGGAGTCTACGTCGGAGAAGTCGGATAGCAGGACGCCGCTGAAGTAGTCGACCCAACACAGGTAACGGTCATTGAAGGGGAGCACTGAAGGAAATATGCCCTAGAGGCAATAATAAAGTTATTATTTATTTCCTTATATCATGATAAATGTTTATTATTCATGCTAGAATTGTATTAACCGGAAACATAATACATGTGTGAATACATAGACAAACAGAGTGTCACTAGTATGCCTCTACTTGACTAGCTCGTTAATCAAAGATGGTTATGTTTCCTGACCATGAACAATGAGTTGTTATTTGATTAACGAGGTCACATCATTAGTTGAATGATCTGATTGACATGACCCATTCCATTAGCTTAGCACCTGATCGTTTAGTATGTTGCTATTGCTTTCTTCATGACTTATACATGTTCCTATGACTATGAGATTATGCAACTCCCGTTTGCCGGAGGAACACTTTGGGTGCTACCAAACGTCACAACGTAACTGGGTGATTATAAAGGAGTACTACAGGTGTCTCCAATGGTCGATGTTGGGTTGGCGTATTTCGAGATTAGGATTTGTCACTCCGATTGTCGGAGAGGTATCTCTGGGCCCTCTCGGTAATACACATCACATAAGCCTTGCAAGCATTACAACTAATATGTTAGTTGTGAGATGATGTATTACGGAACGAGTAAAGAGACTTGCCGGTAACGAGATTGAACTAGGTATTGGATACCGACGATCGAATCTCGGGCAAGTAACATACCGATGACAAAGGGAACAACGTATGTTGTTATGCGGTCTGACCGATAAAGATCTTCGTAGAATATGTAGGAGCCAATATGGGCATCCAGGTCCCGCTATTGGTTATTGACCAGAGACGTGTCTCGGTCATGTCTACATTGTTCTCGAACCCGTAGGGTCCGCACGCTTAAGGTTACGATGACAGTTATATTATGAGTTTATGCATTTTGATGTACCGAAGGTTGTTCGGAGTCCCGGATGTGATCACGGACATGACGAGGAGTCTCGAAATGGTCGAGACATAAAGATTGATATATTGGAAGCCTATGTTTGGACATCGGAAGTGTTCCGGGTGAAATCGGGATTTTACCGGGTTACCGGGAGGTTACCGGAACCCCCCGGGAGCCATATGGGCCATCATGGGCCTTAGTGGAAAGGAGAAAGGGGCAGCCCAAGGGGGCTGCGCGCCTCCCCCCTTCCCCTAGTCCTATTAGGACTAGGAGAGGTGGCCGGCCACCCCTCTCCCTCTTTCCCCCTTGGGAATCCTAGTTGGAATAGGATTGGGGGGGGAGTCCTACTCCCGGTAGGAGTAGGACTCCTCCTGCGCCTCCTCCTCCTTGGCCGGCGCCTCCTCCCCCCTTGGCTCCTTTATATACGGAGGCAGGGGCACCTCTAAACACACAAGTTGACACAAGTTGATCCACGTGATCTATTCCTTAGCCGTGTGCGGTGCCCCCTGCCACCATATTCCTCGATAATACTGTAGCGGAGTTTAGGCGAAGCCCTGCTGCTGTAGTTCATCAAGATCGTCACCACGCCGTCGTGCTGACGGAACTCTTCCCCGACACTTTGCTGGATCGGAGTCCGGGGATCGTCATCGAGCTGAACGTGTGCTCGAACTCGGAGGTGCCGTAGTTTCGGTGCTTGATCGGTTGGATCGTGAAGACGTACGACTACTTCCTCTACGTCGTGTCATCGCTTCCGCAGTCGGTCTGCGTTGGGTACGTAGACAACACTCTCCCCTCGTTGCTATGCATCACATGATCTTGCGTGTGCGTAGGAAATTTTTTGAAATTACTACGAAACCCAACAGTGGCATCCGAGCCTAGGTTATTATGTTGATGTTATATGCACGAGTAGAACACAAGTGAGTTGTGGACGATACAAGTCATACTGCCTACCAGCATGTCATACTTTGGTTCGGCGGTATTGTTGGACGAGACGACCCGGACCAACCTTACGCGTACGCTTACGCGAGACCGGTTCCCTCGACGTGCTTTGCACAGAGATGGCTTGCGGGCGACTGCCTCTCCAACTTTAGTTGAACCAAGTATGGCTACGCCCGGTCCTTGCGAAGGTTAAAACGGAGTCTATTTGACAAACTATCGTTGTGGTTTTGATGCGTAGGTGAGATTGGTTCTTACTTAAGCCCGTAGCAGCCACGTAAAACATGCAACAACAAAGTAGAGGACGTCTAACTTGTTTTTGCAGGGCATGTTGTGATGTGATATGGTCAAGGCATGATGCTGAATTTTATTGTATGAGATGATCATGTTTTGTAACCGAGTTATCGGCAACTGGCAGGAGCCATATGGTTGTCGCTTTATTGTATGCAATGCAATCGCGATGTAATGCTTTACTTTATTACTAAACGGTAGTGATAGTCGTGGAAGCATAAGATTGGCGAGACGACAACGATGCTACGATGGAGATCAAGGTGTCGCGCCGGTGACGATGGTGATCATGACGGTGCTTCGGAGATGGAGATCACAAGCACAAGATGATGATGGCCATATCATATCACTTATATTGATTGCATGTGATGTTTATCTTTTTATGCATCTTATCTTGCTTTGATTGACGGTAGCATTATAAGATGATCTCTCACTAAATTATCAAGAAGTGTTCTCCCTGAGTATGCACCGTTGCCAAAGTTCGTCGTGCCCAGACACCACGTGATGATCGGGTGTGATAAGCTCTACGTCCATCTACAACGGGTGCAAGCCAGTTTTGCACACGCAGAATACTCAGGTTAAACTTGACGAGCCTAGCATATGCAGATATGGCCTCGGAACACGGAGACCGAAAGGTCGAGCGTGAATCATATAGTAGATATGATCAACATAATGATGTTCACCATTGAAACTACTCCATCTCACGTGATGATCGGACATGGTTTAGTTGATTTGGATCACGTGATCACTTAGAGGATTAGAGGGATGTCTATCTAAGTGGGAGTTCTTAAGTAATATGATTAAATTGAACTTAAATTTATCATGAACTTAGTCCTGGTAGTATTTTGCAAATCATGTTGTAGATCAATAGCTCGCGTTGTTGCTTCCCTGTGTTTATTTTGATATGTTCCTAGAGAAAATTGTGTTGAAAAATGTTAGTAGCAATGTTGCGGATTTGATCCGTGATCTGAGGTTAAATCCTCATTGCTGCACAGAAGAATTATGTCCTTAATGCACCGCTAGGTGACAGACCTATTGCAGGAGCAGATGCAGACGTTATGAACGTTTGGCTAGCTCAATATGATGACTACTTGATAGTTTAAGTGCACCATGCTTAACGGCTTAGAATCGGGACTTCAAAGACGTTTTGAACGTCATGGACCATATGAGATGTTCCAGGAATTGAAGTTAATATTTCAAGCAAATACCCGAGTTGAGAGATATGAAGTCTCCAACAAGTTCTATAGCTAAAAGATGGAGGAGAATCGCTCAACTAGTGAGCATGTGCTCAGATTGTCTGGGTACTTCAATCGCTTGAATCAAGTGGGAGTTAATCTTCCAGATAAGATAGTGATTGACAGAATTCTCTAGTCACCATCACCAAGTTAGTAGAACTTCGTGATGAACTATAGTATGCAAGGGATGATGAAAATGATTCCCGAGCTCTTCGTGATGTTGAAATCAACGAAGGTAGAAATCAAGAAAGAGCATCAAGTGTTGATGGTTGACAAGATCACTAGTTTCAAGAAAAGGGCAAAGGGAAAGAAAGGGGAACTTCAAGTAGATTGACAAGCAAGTTGTCACTCCCACGAAGAAGCCCAAAGCTGAACCAAAGCCTGAAACTGAGTGCTTACACTGCAAAGGAAATGGTCACTGGAAGCGGAACTACCCTAAATATTTGGTGGATAAGAAGGATGGCAAAGTGAAAAAGGGTATATTTGATATACAGGTGTTTGATGTGTGCTTTACTAGTGTTTATAGCAACCCCTCGGTATTTGGTACTGGTTCAGTTGCTAAGAGTAGTAACTCGAAACGGGAGTTGCAGAATAAACAGAAACTAGTTAAGGGTGAAGTGATGATGTGTGTTGAAAGTAGTTTCAAGATTGATATGATCATCATCGCACACTCCCTATTCTTTCGGGATTAGTGTTGAACCTAAATAAATGTTATTTGGTGTTTGCGTTGAGCATGAATATGATTTGATCATGTTTATTGCAATACGGTTATTCATTTAAGTAAGAGAATAAACTGTTGTTCTATTTACATGAATAAAACCTTATATGGTTACACACCCAATGAAAATGGTTCATTGGATCTCGATCGTAGTGATACACATATTCATAATATTGATGCCAAAAGATGCAAAGTTAATAATGATAGTGCAACTTATTTGTGGCACTGCCGTTTGGGTCATATCGGTGTAAAGCGCATGAAGAAACTCCATAAAGATGGATTTTCGGAATCACTTGGTTATGAATCATTTGATGCTTGCGAACCGTGCCTTTTGGGCAAGATGACTAAAACTCCGTTCTTCGGAACAATGGAACGAGTTACTGACTTGTTGGAAATAATACATACCGATGTATGCGATCCAATGAGTGCTGTTGCTCGTGGCAAGCATCGTTGTTTTCTGACCTTCACAAGATGATTTGAGCAGATATGGGTATATCTACTTGATGAAACATAAGTCTGAAATAGTTGAAAGGTTCAAAGAATTTCAGAGTGAAGTGGAAAAATCATCGTAACAAGAAAATAAAGTTTCTGCGATCTGATCGCGGAGACAAATATTTGAGTTACGAGTTTGGTCTTCAATTAAAACAATGTGGAATAGTTTCACAGCTCACGCCACCTGGAACACCACATCGTTATGGTGTGTCCGAACGTCGTAACCGCACTTTATTTGATATGGTGCGATCTATGATATCTCTTTACCACTATCGTTTTGGGGTTATGCATTAGAGACAGCTGCATTCACGTTTTAAAATAGGGCACCATCTAAATCCGTTGAGACGACACTGTATGAACTATGGTTTAGCAGTAAACCTAAGCTGTTGTTTCTTAAAGTTTGGGGCTGCGATGCTTATGTGAAAAAGTTTCATCCTGATAAGCTCGAACCCAAATCGGAGAAGTGCGTCTTCATAGAACCCAAAGGAAATTGTTGGGTACACCTTCTATCACAGATCCGAAGGCAAGACATTCGTTGCTAAAATGGATCCTTTCCAGAGAAGGAGTTTCTCTCGAAAGAAGTGAGTGGGAGGAGAGTAGAACTTGATGAGGTAATTATACCTTCTCCCTTATTGGAAAGTAGTTCATCACAGAAATCAGTTCCAGTGATTCCTACACCAATAAGTGAGGAAGTTAATGATGATGATCATCAAACTTCAGATCAAGTTACTACCAAACCTCGTAGGTCTTCCAGAGTAAGATCCGCACCAGAGTGGTACGGTAATCATGTTCTGGAAGTCATGTTACTAGACCATGATGAACCTACGAACTATGAGGAAGCAATGATGAGCCCAGATTCCACGAAATGGCTTGAGGCCATGAAATCTGAGATATGATCCATGTATGAGAACAAAGTGTAGACTTTGATTGACTTGCCCGATGATCGGTGAGTCATTAAGAATAAATGGATCTTCAAGAGGAAGACGGACGTTGATAGTAGTGTTACTATCTACAAAGCTAGACTTGTCGAAAAAGGTTTTTGACAAAGTTCAAGGTGTTGAATACGATGAGATTTTCTTACTCGTATCGATGCTTAAAAGTCTGTCCGAATCATGTTAGCAATTGCCGCATTTTATGATTATGAAATTTGGCAGATGGATGTCAAAACTGCATTCCTGAATGGATTTCTGGAAGAAGAGTTGTATATGATGCAACCGGAAGGTTTTGTCGATCCAAAGGGAGCTAACAAAGTGTGCAAGCTCCAGCGATCCATTTATGGACTGGTGCAAGAATCTCGGAGTTGGAATATACGCTTTGATAAGTTGATCAAAGCATATAGTTATTGTACAGACTTACAGTGAAGCCTGTATTTACAAGAAAGTGAGTGGGAGCACTACAACATTTCTGATAAGTATATGTGAATGACATATTGTTGATCGGAAATAATGTAGAATTATTCTGCAAAGCATGAAAGGATACTTGAATAAAAGTTTTTCAAAGAAAGACCTTGGTGAAGCTGCTTACACATTGAGCATCAAGATCTATATAGATAGATGAAGACGCTTGATAAGATTTTTTCAATGAATACATACCTTGATAAATTTTTGAAATAGTTCAAAATGGAACAGTCAAAGAAGGAGTTCTTGCCTGTGTTGCAAGGTGTTAAGTTGAGTAAGACTCAAAGCCCGACCACGGCAGAAAATAGAAAGAGAATGAAAGTCATTCCCTATGCCTCAGTCATAGGTTCTATAAAGTATGCCATGCTGTATACCAGATCTATTGTATGCCATACCACTGAGTTTGGCAAGGGAGTACAATAGTGATCTAGGAGTAGATCACTGGAGAGCGGTCAAAATTGTCCTTAGTGGAATAAGGATATGTTTCTCGATTATGGAAAAAGGTTCGTCGTAAAAGGTTACGCCGATGCAAGTTTGACACTAATCTAGATGACTCTAAGTCTTGATCTAGATACATATTGAAAGTGGGAGCAATTAGCTAGAGTAGCTCCGTGCAGAGCATTGTAGACATAGAATTCGCAAAATACTTACGGATCTGTATATGACATACCCGTTGACTAAGATTCTCTCACAAGCAAAACATGATCACACCTTAGTACTCCTTGGGTGTTAATCACATAGCGATGTGAACTAGATTACTGAATCTAGTAAACCCTTTGGGTGTTGGTCACATAGCGATGTGAACTATGGGTGTTAATCACATGGTGATGTGAACTATTGCTGTTAAATCACATGGCGATGTGAACTAGATTATTGACTCTAGTGCAAGTGGGAGACTGAAGGAAATATGCCCTAGAGGCAATAATAAAGTTATTATTTATTTCCTTATATCATGATAAATGTTTATTATTCATGCTAGAATTGTATTAACCGGAAACATAATACATGTGTGAATACATAGACAAACAGAGTGTCACTAGTATGCCTCTACTTGACTAGCTCGTTAATCAAAGATGGTTATGTTTCCTGACCATGAACAATGAGTTGTTATTTGATTAACGAGGTCACATCATTAGTTGAATGATCTGATTGACATGACCCATTCCATTAGCTTAGCACCTGATCGTTTAGTATGTTGCTATTGCTTTCTTCATGACTTATACATGTTCCTATGACTATGAGATTATGCAACTCCCGTTTGCCGGAGGAACACTTTGGGTGCTACCAAACGTCACAACGTAACTGGGTGATTATAAAGGAGTACTACAGGTGTCTCCAAAGGTAGATGTTGGGTTGGCGTATTTCGAGATTAGGATTTGTCACTCCGATTGTCGGAGAGGTATCTCTGGGCCCTCTCGGTAATGCACATCACATAAGCCTTGCAAGCACTGCAACTAATATGTTAGTTGTGAGATGATGTATTACGGAACGAGTAAAGAGACTTGCCGGTAACGAGATTGAACTAGGTATTGGATACCGACGATCGAATCTCGGGCAAGTAACATACCGATGACAAAGGGAACAACGTATGTTGTTATGCGGTCTGACCGATAAAGATCTTCGTAGAATATGTAGGAGCCAATATGGGCATCCAGGTCCCGCTATTGGTTATTGACCGGAGACGTGTCTCGGTCATGTCTACATTGTTCTCGAACCCGTAGGGTCCGCACGCTTAAGGTTACGATGACAGTTATATTATGAGTTTATGCATTTTGATGTACCGAAGGTTGTTCGGAGTCCCGGATGTGATCACGGACATGACGAGGAGTCTCGAAATGGTCGAGACATAAAGATTGATATATTGGAAGTCTATGTTTGGACATCGGAAGTGTTCCGGGTGAAATCGGGATTTTACCGGGTTACCGGGAGGTTACCGGAACCCCCCGGGAGCCATATGGGCCATCATGGGCCTTAGTGGAAAGGTGAAAGGGGCAGCCCAAGGGGCTGCGCGCCTCCCCCCTTCCCCTAGTCCTATTAGGACTAGGAGAGGTGGCCGGCCACCCCTCTCCCTCTTTCCCCCTTGGGAATCCTAGTTGGAATAGGATTGGGGGGGGAGTCCTACTCCCGGTAGGAGTAGGACTCCTCCTGCGCCACCTCCTCCTGGCCGGCGCCTCCTCCCCCCTTGGCTCCTTTATATACGGAGGCAGGGGCACCTCTAAACACACAAGTTGACACAAGTTGATCCACGTGATCTATTCCTTAGCCGTGTGCGGTGCCCCCTGCCACCATATACCTCGATAATACTGTAGCGGAGTTTAGGCGAAGCCCTGCTGCTGTAGTTCATCAAGATCGTCACCACGCCGTCGTGCTGACGGAACTCTTCCCCGACACTTTGCTGGATCGGAGTCCGGGGATCGTCATCGAGCTGAACGTGTGCTCGAACTCGGAGGTGCCGTAGTTTCGGTGCTTGATCGGTTGGATCGTGAAGACGTACGACTACTTCCTCTACGTCGTGTCATCGCTTCCGCAGTCGGTCTGCGTTGGGTACGTAGACAACACTCTCCCCTCGTTGCTATGCATCACATGATCCTGTGTGCGCGTAGGAAATTTTTTGAAATTACTACGAAACCCAACAGTGGCATCCGAGCCTAGGTTATTGATGTTGATGTTATATGCACGAGTAGAACACAAGTGAGTTGTGGACGATACAAGTCATACTGCCTACCAGCATGTCATATTTTGGTTCGGCGGTATTGTTGGACGAGACGACCCGGACCAACCTTACGCGTACGCTTACGCGAGACCGGTTCCCTCGACGTGCTTTGCACAGAGATGGCTTGCGGGCGACTGCCTCTCCAACTTTAGTTGAACCAAGTATGGCTACGCCCGGTCCTTGCGAAGGTTAAAACGGAGTCTATTTGACAAACTATCGTTGTGGTTTTGATGCGTAGGTGAGATTGGTTCTTACTTAAGCCCGTAGCAGCCACGTAAAACATGCAACAACAAAGTAGAGGACGTCTAACTTGTTTTTGCAGGGCATGTTGTGATGTGATATGGTCAAGGCATGATGCTGAATTTTATTGTATGAGATGATCATGTTTTGTAACCAAGTTATCGGCAACTGGCAGGAGCCATATGGTTGTCGCTTTATTGTATGCAATGCAATCGCGATGTAATGCTTTACTTTATTACTAAACGGTAGTGATAGTCGTGGAAGCATAAGATTGGCGAGACGACAACGATGCTACGATGGAGATCAAGGTGTCGCGCCGGTGACGATGGTGATCATGACGGTGCTTCGGAGATGGAGATCACAAGCACAAGATGATGATGGCCATATCATATCACTTATATTGATTGCATGTGATGTTTATCTTTTATGCATCTTATCTTGCTTTGATTGACGGTAGCATTATAAGATGATCTCTCACTAAATTATCAAGAAGTGTTCTCCCTGAGTATGCACCGTTGCCAAAGTTCTTCGTGCTGAGACACCACGTGATGATCGGGTGTGATAGGCTCTACGTTCAATACAACGGGTGCAAACCAGTTTGCACACGCAGAATACTCAGGTTAAACTTGACGAGCCTAGCATATGCAGATATGGCCTCGGAACACGGAGACCGAAAGGTCGAGCGTGAATCATATAGTAGATATGATCAACATAATGATGTTCACCATTGAAACTACTCCATCTCACGTGATGATCGGATATGGTTTAGTTGATTTGGATCACGTGATCACTTAGAGGATTAGAGGGATGTCTATCTAAGTGGGAGTTCTTAAGTAATATGATTAAATTGAACTTAAATTTATCATGAACTTAGTCCTGGTAGTATTTTGCAAATCATGTTGTAGATCAATAGCTCGCGTTGTTGCTTCCCTGTGTTTATTTTGATATGTTCCTAGAGAAAATTGTGTTGAAAAATGTTAGTAGCAATGTTGCGGATTTGATCCGTGATCTGAGGTTAAATCCTCATTGCTGCACAGAAGAATTATGTCCTTAATGCACCGCTAGGTGACAGACCTATTGCAGGAGCAGATGCAGAAGTTATGAACGTCTGGCTAGCTCAATATGATGACTACTTGATAGTTTAGTGCACCATGCTTAACGGCTTAGAATCGGGACTTCAAAGACGTTTTGAACGTCATGGACCATATGAGATGTTCCAGGAATTGAAGTTAATATTTCAAGCAAATACCCGAGTTGAGAGATATGAAGTCTCCAACAAGTTCTATAGCTAAAAGATGGAGGAGAATCGCTCAACTAGTGAGCATGTGCTCAGATTGTCTGGGTACTTCAATCGCTTGAATCAAGTGGGAGTTAATCTTCCAGATAAGATAGTGATTGACAGAATTCTCTAGTCACCATCACCAAGTTAGTAGAACTTCGTGATGAACTATAGTATGCAAGGGATGATGAAAATGATTCCCGAGCTCTTCGTGATGTTGAAATCAACGAAGGTAGAAATCAAGAAAGAGCATCAAGTGTTGATGGTTGACAAGATCACTAGTTTCAAGAAAAGGGCAAAGGGAAAGAAAGGGGAACTTCAAGTAGATTGACAAGCAAGTTGTCACTCCCACGAAGAAGCCCAAAGCTGAACCAAAGCCTGAAACTGAGTGCTTACACTGCAAAGGAAATGGTCACTGGAAGCGGAACTACCCTAAATATTTGGTGGATAAGAAGGATGGCAAAGTGAAAAAGGGTATATTTGATATACAGGTGTTTGATGTGTGCTTTACTAGTGTTTATAGCAACCCCTCGGTATTTGGTACTGGTTCAGTTGCTAAGAGTAGTAACTCGAAACGGGAGTTGCAGAATAAACAGAAACTAGTTAAGGGTGAAGTGATGATGTGTGTTGAAAGTAGTTTCAAGATTGATATGATCATCATCGCACACTCCCTATTCTTTCGGGATTAGTGTTGAACCTAAATAAATGTTATTTGGTGTTTGCGTTGAGCATGAATATGATTTGATCATGTTTATTGCAATACGGTTATTCATTTAAGTAAGAGAATAAACTGTTGTTCTATTTACATGAATAAAACCTTATATGGTTACACACCCAATGAAAATGGTTCATTGGATCTCGATCGTAGTGATACACATATTCATAATATTGATGCCAAAAGATGCAAAGTTAATAATGATAGTGCAACTTATTTGTGGCACTGCCGTTTGGGTCATATCGGTGTAAAGCGCATGAAGAAACTCCATAAAGATGGATTTTCGGAATCACTTGGTTATGAATCATTTGATGCTTGCGAACCGTGCCTTTTGGGCAAGATGACTAAAACTCCGTTCTTCGGAACAATGGAACGAGTTACTGACTTGTTGGAAATAATACATACCGATGTATGCGATCCAATGAGTGCTGTTGCTCGTGGCAAGCATCGTTGTTTTCTGACCTTCACAAGATGATTTGAGCAGATATGGGTATATCTACTTGATGAAACATAAGTCTGAAATAGTTGAAAGGTTCAAAGAATTTCAGAGTGAAGTGGAAAAATCATCGTAACAAGAAAATAAAGTTTCTGCGATCTGATCGCGGAGACAAATATTTGAGTTACGAGTTTGGTCTTCAATTAAAACAATGTGGAATAGTTTCACAGCTCACGCCACCTGGAACACCACATCGTTATGGTGTGTCCGAACGTCGTAACCGCACTTTATTTGATATGGTGCGATCTATGATATCTCTTTACCACTATCGTTTTGGGGTTATGCATTAGAGACAGCTGCATTCACGTTTTAAAATAGGGCACCATCTAAATCCGTTGAGACGACACTGTATGAACTATGGTTTAGCAGTAAACCTAACCTGTTGTTTCTTAAAGTTTGGGGCTGCGATGCTTATGTGAAAAAGGTTTCATCCTGATAAGCTCGAACCCAAATCGGAGAAGTGCGTCTTCATAACCCAAAGGAAATTGTTGGGTACACCTTCTATCACAGATCCGAAGGCAAGACATTCGTTGCTAAAATGGATCCTTTCCAGAGAAGGAGTTTCTCTCGAAAGAAGTGAGTGGGAGGAGAGTAGAACTTGATGAGGTAATTATACCTTCTCCCTTATTGGAAAGTAGTTCATCACAGAAATCAGTTCCAGTGATTCCTACACCAATAAGTGAGGAAGTTAATGATGATGATCATCAAACTTCAGATCAAGTTACTACCAAACCTCGTAGGTCTTCCAGAGTAAGATCCGCACCAGAGTGGTACGGTAATCATGTTCTGGAAGTCATGTTACTAGACCATGATGAACCTACGAACTATGAGGAAGCAATGATGAGCCCAGATTCCACGAAATGGCTTGAGGCCATGAAATCTGAGATATGATCCATGTATGAGAACAAAGTGTAGACTTTGATTGACTTGCCCGATGATCGGTGAGTCATTAAGAATAAATGGATCTTCAAGAGGAAGACGGACGTTGATAGTAGTGTTACTATCTACAAAGCTAGACTTGTCGAAAAAGGTTTTTGACAAAGTTCAAGGTGTTGAATACGATGAGATTTTCTTACTCGTATCGATGCTTAAAAGTCTGTCCGAATCATGTTAGCAATTGCCGCATTTTATGATTATGAAATTTGGCAGATGGATGTCAAAACTGCATTCCTGAATGGATTTCTGGAAGAAGAGTTGTATATGATGCAACCGGAAGGTTTTGTCGATCCAAAGGGAGCTAACAAAGTGTGCAAGCTCCAGCGATCCATTTATGGACTGGTGCAAGAATCTCGGAGTTGGAATATACGCTTTGATAAGTTGATCAAAGCATATAGTTATTGTACAGACTTACAGTGAAGCCTGTATTTACAAGAAAGTGAGTGGGAGCACTACAACATTTCTGATAAGTATATGTGAATGACATATTGTTGATCGGAAATAATGTAGAATTATTCTGCAAAGCATGAAAGGATACTTGAATAAAAGTTTTTCAAAGAAAGACCTTGGTGAAGCTGCTTACACATTGAGCATCAAGATCTATATAGATAGATGAAGACGCTTGATAAGATTTTTTCAATGAATACATACCTTGATAAATTTTTGAAATAGTTCAAAATGGAACAGTCAAAGAAGGAGTTCTTGCCTGTGTTGCAAGGTGTTAAGTTGAGTAAGACTCAAAGCCCGACCACGGCAGAAAATAGAAAGAGAATGAAAGTCATTCCCTATGCCTCAGTCATAGGTTCTATAAAGTATGCCATGCTGTATACCAGATCTATTGTATGCCATACCACTGAGTTTGGCAAGGGAGTACAATAGTGATCTAGGAGTAGATCACTGGAGAGCGGTCAAAATTGTCCTTAGTGGAATAAGGATATGTTTCTCGATTATGGAAAAAGGTTCGTCGTAAAAGGTTACGCCGATGCAAGTTTGACACTAATCTAGATGACTCTAAGTCTTGATCTAGATACATATTGAAAGTGGGAGCAATTAGCTAGAGTAGCTCCGTGCAGAGCATTGTAGACATAGAATTCGCAAAATACTTACGGATCTGTATATGACATACCCGTTGACTAAGATTCTCTCACAAGCAAAACATGATCACACCTTAGTACTCCTTGGGTGTTAATCACATAGCGATGTGAACTAGATTACTGAATCTAGTAAACCCTTTGGGTGTTGGTCACATAGCGATGTGAACTATGGGTGTTAATCACATGGTGATGTGAACTATTGCTGTTAAATCACATGGCGATGTGAACTAGATTATTGACTCTAGTGCAAGTGGGAGACTGAAGGAAATATGCCCTAGAGGCAATAATAAAGTTATTATTTATTTCCTTATATCATGATAAATGTTTATTATTCATGCTAGAATTGTATTAACCGGAAACATAATACATGTGTGAATACATAGACAAACAGAGTGTCACTAGTATGCCTCTACTTGACTAGCTCGTTAATCAAAGATGGTTATGTTTCCTGACCATGAACAATGAGTTGTTATTTGATTAACGAGGTCACATCATTAGTTGAATGATCTGATTGACATGACCCATTCCATTAGCTTAGCACCTGATCGTTTAGTATGTTGCTATTGCTTTCTTCATGACTTATACATGTTCCTATGACTATGAGATTATGCAACTCCCGTTTGCCGGAGGAACACTTTGGGTGCTACCAAACGTCACAACGTAACTGGGTGATTATAAAGGAGCATTACAGGTGTCTCCAAAGGTAGATGTTGGGTTGGCGTATTTCGAGATTAGGATTTGTCACTCCGATTGTCGGAGAGGTATCTCTGGGCCCTCTCGGTAATGCACATCACATAAGCCTTGCAAGCACTGCAACTAATATGTTAGTTGTGAGATGATGTATTACGGAACGAGTAAAGAGACTTGCCGGTAACGAGATTGAACTAGGTATTGGATACCGACGATCGAATCTCGGGCAAGTAACATACCGATGACAAAGGGAACAACGTATGTTGTTATGCGGTCTGACCGATAAAGATCTTCGTAGAATATGTAGGAGCCAATATGGGCATCCAGGTCCCGCTATTGGTTATTGACCGGAGACGTGTCTCGGTCATGTCTACATTGTTCTCGAACCCGTAGGGTCCGCACGCTTAAGGTTACGATGACAGTTATATTATGAGTTTATGCATTTTGATGTACCGAAGGTTGTTCGGAGTCCCGGATGTGATCACGGACATGACGAGGAGTCTGGAAATGGTCGAGACATAAAGATTGATATATTGGAAGTCTATGTTTGGACATCGGAAGTGTTCCGGGTGAAATCGGGATTTTACCGGGTTACCGGGAGGTTACCGGAACCCCCCGGGAGCCATATGGGCCATCATGGGCCTTAGTGGAAAGGTGAAAGGGGCAGCCCAAGGGGACTGCGCGCCTCCCCCCTTCCCCTAGTCCTAGTAGGACTAGGAGAGGTGGCCGGCCACCCCTCTCCCTCTTTCCCCCTTGGGAATCCTAGTTGAAATAGGATTGGGGGGGGAGTCCTACTCCCGGTAGGAGTAGGACTCCTCCTGCGCCACCTCCTCCTGGCCGGCGCCTCCTCCCCCCTTGGCTCCTTTATATACGGAGGCAGGGGCACCTCTAAACACACAAGTTGACACAAGTTGATCCACGTGATCTATTCCTTAGCCGTGTGCGGTGCCCCCTGCCACCATATACCTCGATAATACTGTAGCGGAGTTTAGGCGAAGCCCTGCTGTTGTAGTTCATCAAGATCGTCACCACGCCGTCGTGCTGACGAAACTCTTCCCCGACACTTTGCTGGATCGGAGTCCGGGGATCGTCATCGGGCTGAACGTGTGCTCAAACTCGGAGGTGCCGTAGTTTCGGTGCTTGATCGGTTGGATCGTGAAGACGTACGACTACTTCCTCTACGTCGTGTCATCGCTTCCGCAGTCGGTCTGCGTTGGGTACGTAGACAACACTCTCCCCTCGTTGCTATGCATCACATGATCCTGTGTGCGCGTAGGAAATTTTTTGAAATTACTACGAAACCCAACAAGCACGTCGTCGGTACACCAAAGGTCGGAGAGCTGGCCATTGCTCTGGTCCCACAGCTGCTGGGCAGGCTTCTTGTGGATGATTCTCCACTCTTGAGTCCTAGAGTTAAAGACGCAGAGTTCGGCCCGCAGGCTCCTTCTCTTTCGGTAGACATGGAGGTCGGCCATGATGTAGCGGATGTCTTCTTGGTCCCCGGTGAGCTGCAGGATGCCTGTGGAGAATCTACCCCTCAGGAACCGCCCCGTCTTGCTCTTGTACAGAGGGAGCTGGTGCACCGAGGGGGAGGGACCAGTGGCCGTGTAGGCGAACATATCCGGCGGGGCGTCGAAGTAGCTCGTCCGGTAGCTCGGGATGTGCATGTTCACTACAAAAAAATGCACTTCCGTGATGATACGTGTTTGTCACAGTAGGTTGCGTTTTTTGTCATGCATGTACATCCATGACAAATTTATGACAGAATCAAGATAGTCATACCTGTGCTTTCGTAGAAATGTTCCATGACATTACCAAAATTATCATCACAGAAGTGTCCACTTCCATGACGATAAATCACGCGTCACAGAAGTGCTTTCGTCAAGGGTGACCGACACGTGGCATCCACCATAACGGAACGCCATTAAGCTATCGGGTCGGGTTTTGGATCCGATAACCCGTTAACAACCCCGACCAATGGGGATTTTCCACGTGTAAAATCATCATTGGCTGGAGGAAACACGTGTCGGCTCACCGTTGGGACAGATGTCATCCACTCATTGGACAGAAGGCGCCTATGATACGTCGACACGTGGCACGGCCCAACAGAGGCCCATTCCTGTGAAAAGGCCGACCCGTTTGACTTGGTCAAAAGGTGGCGGGCCGGCCCATGTAAAGCCTGTTAACGGCCTGTTCGCATATAGCCCATTTACAGCCCGCTAACCCAATGCCCGTTACGCCCTACCTGAATTAGGCCTAGTAGCGTCATCTGGGCCACCCAATATGATTCCAGCCCGTTTTCACTTCTGGCCCATGTATGGCCCATGACGTCTTTCGGGCCATGTGAGGCCCTATGTAACTCTTGGCCTATTAACGGCCCGTGGTGAAACTGGCCCGTAATGAACAGTGTTTTATTTTACACCCATTAACGGCCCGTGGTGAAACTGGCCCGTAATGAACAGTGTATCGCTTTGTACCCATTAAGGGCCCGTTATTCCGTTGGGCCATTTCCAGCCCATGTTATCTTTCGGCCTTCTCAGAGCCCATTTATTCTTGGGCTCATTTCCAGCATTCGTTTACTTACGACCCGTTATTGTTCATTTTCTGCTTATGGGCCAAATTCAGCCCGTGGTTACAGTCGGCCCGTTTGTGGTCCGTTAACACGTTGGGCCGTTTTCATAGCGTCATGAAATACGGCCTATTAACGATGGCCCGTTATGGTCGGCCCATGAACAGACGATTCCAACTCTAGCCCGTTTACGGCCATAATGCGGCCTGTTATTGGCCCATGTTTGGCCAATCGATCATACTGCCCGTATAAGGCCCATTGATGATACAGCCTGTAGAAGGCCCATTGTTTCTATGGCCCGTAGAAGGCCCACTATTTCTACGGCCCGTAGAAGGCCCACTGTTTCTACGGCCCGTAGGAGGCCCAGTGTTACTACAGCAAACCGCGCAAAAAGAACTGCAATGACTACAAGCAAACAAATAAACAAGACAACAAGGAAATAAATAAGCAAGCAACTTACGCTAGGCTATCACGGCTATCACACATATTACATCCACCGGGCATCAAAGTTCGCCACCAGTGCAAATAAACGCGCCGATAAAAGAATATACAAAACTGAGAGCACTTCAGAAGGCACTAGGCCTGGCCAGGTCGGGCCCCCCAAACACCTGAAGAAGCTGAGTAGACCTCAGTTGTGTCAACGATAGATGCATCAACACTAGATTTAAGGCATGATGGTGCGCACGGCAGTCCTCTGACATCTTCATTGCATCTTTGACTTCAAGTTGGAGCTGAGCTGAAGCAAGCCTTTCCGCTTTAAGTTGAGACTGAAGAAGTCGAACTGATTGAGGCAGCGACTGCACAGAGGTTGTCTCACACCTGCTGGTGAGTAGCTTCAACTCACTGTCTTCATCAAGACAGGACCTTGGGGTCATCTCGCTGTCCTTAAGATGGTTTGGCTCACTATCTTCCCTAAAGTTCTGCCTGGCATAAGAGATACGACTCTGAAAGAGAAACAAGGAGACACGTAACAGGTTTCACAATTATATAAGCAAATAAATGGATCTGTTCTGCATAAGGAACATGTTTTTACAACTACAATTTGAAACTGGTAGTTGTTGCAAACATCCAATCAGATGTAAACAGCAAAGCAAATAGCAGTGGAGGCAATGATGCCTATCCAAATCTATACTAGAACAAAGTTTGAAGGCTTGAGAAGGATGAACTTACATTACATGTTAACACGGGCTGGACAAAGCCCTTCTCCATGTTGATGGAAGGATAATTCAATAAATTCCCCAAAGAAAATTCTTTATAAGCGTTGCCATTATTCTACATTTTGCAAAGAGTAAATATGGATCAAATAATATTGGAAGAAACAGAGGATAATGAAGCTCAGTTGCAGACTAATGATACATAATCAAATAGCAATTAATTAAGTACAGCATTACAAGGCAAAAGGGAGAGAGGTACTGACAAGAGCAATGCAGAGCCCATTATTGTTTTGAGATCGTATGATCCTTTGAGCAAGGAGATTCATCTGAAATTAGTTTTCATACAAGAGAGAAGGTAAGGCACAAGCAGAAATTTAGGAGTTCAAATTTTGAATTGATATCATAGACAGTACCTGACGCTGGGCTCCCGGCAGTTTTAATAGGGGTTTGGCCACTGGAGTAGGGGTAAAGTGTGGTACAGTTGGGCCTGTGTTTTCTGTGGCTGCTGATCTATCTGATTTAACAGGTACCACTACCTTTTCTAAATACCTAGTTTGTACTCCTTGATGATCTGCACTCACCCTCTTCCTTTTGGACATCTATCACGAAAGAACAACATTTGACTGGAAAAACATAGTGTGACGACACATGGAATAGGTACAGAAAATGGATAGTTATGGCATATACTCATATATGATGCTTAAACTAAGAAGATGGTGTAACAAAGTAGAAGACATGCAAGAGGTCAGATGCAAAATATGTGCGACCAATACAACTTTGCAAAGTTAGAGCAAGCACCTTGATGGGTGAATAAGATAGGCCATCCTCCACCATGCCAAGTTTGTTAACCAGTGGATCGTTCCACAATATTCCTCTCGTGCGCCCATTCTCATGTTCATTTTGATAATGTTCAATATCTGACATGCATGAAAACATAAAAATAAGTGAGATTTTCTTTGTAATGTAGAAGTGATTCTAATCCAATACTGCCTCCCTGTAAACCCCTTTGTGCTATCTCTGCAATTCTTTTAAAAGATGCCATGCATGCTGTAATTTGTTGTGTGCATTAATATAATGTGGCCTACTACTCAAAATATGAGAGCTCCAGAAGTGATGACACTTCGCAGATGATAGCTTCAACATATAGTAAAGAAGAACAAGTCGACCTGACCTGACAGATTCAAAATATACTAAGGGAGAACAACTCGACCTGACCAGTCGACCGCAAGAGAAGAGTATCATCTTAAAGAAGAGCAGAAGAGCAAGCAGATTGAAGATATTACAAGTGTTTCAATACAATGTCGGTTGGCCACCCATGATGAACCAGAGCGCACAGAGAAATACTATTCTTTCCGGTCTCTACATATGTGGCTCACATGCATTTCGAAACTAAAGTAGGAACATTTAGCTAACCAATTAAACATCTCTCGATTTTACTAATATCAGCAATAATATCAGATATGAATTTGTACAACTAAGCTTGTTTAGCTCGATGGGTGGAGCAGTGCTATTACGACACGAACCACGTAGGCTAATTGTGGTCATCATAAAATGGGGAAAACATAAGCATGATCAGTACAGTGTTGACCGTGGCAGTGGGATGGCAGATTTGAAGCTGCAAACCGCGCAAAGGGTAGTTAGCAACCGATGTTTGCTTTGAAATAACAACTAAGATTTGGTATGGACAAGAAAGTACGGTCAACAAGTGACAAAGAAATGCAATTATGCTGTCTCTCTATATGTCGTGACATGCATTTGGAAACTCAAGTGGGACCTTTAGCTAACCAATTAAATGTGTCGGTTAACTAATATTAGTATCATATCACAATCATATTTGAACAACTAAGCTTCTGAGTTCTGAGTATTGTGTTGTTTAGCTTGAAGGGTGGAGTAATGCTAGTACGACAGAAAGCACCTACGGAGATCATAGTAGAGTAGATAAAAGGGGAAAATCCTAAGCATCAAGAGAAAAATCAGGAAAGTGGAACTAGCTGGACTAGTGGGTGGCGCACATGCTTTTCGAAACAAATATAGGAACATTAGGTGACCAATTAAACGTTCTAAGTTTTAGTGATATGAGCATCATATCAGATTCGTATTTCAACACGTAAGCTTTGGGTTGAGGTCTTGAGGAGCAGTGCTAGCACGACACTAAGCACCTACGACGATGGTAGTGAATATAAAGGGGGGAAACCATAAGCTTTACGAGTATAGTGCTCTTGCCATGGCGGATCTGAAGGTGCAAACCGGACAAAGCTACTTCGCAACCAATGTTTGCTTTCAACTAGCCACTACGATTTGGTACGGACAAGAAAAGTACAGTAAACAAATTACGATCTATTTTCCGGGTGAGATCAATAACTTAAGCACATATGGAAGAGTACCACCTCTCTTGCGACGCCATGTAGGCCTATGCTGATACGTTGAGGGTGTTGCGGGTGCGATGGCTATCGGTGGCGGGGAAGAAGGCTTTAGACGGCAGACGGCAGACGGCCGGGTCGGGGGATATATCCTGTTGCCGTGGACGAGGCAGTCGTAGGAGCGGCAACGGCAAGGTGGACGACGGCGCCGATGAAGAGAGAGGAGGCGATGAAAGGATCCTGGTCCAGCGCCGTGGATGAGAGACGTCCATCTCTTGCAGTGGACGACAGGGTAGGGGTAGCGGCTCCGGCAAGGTGGAGGATGGGGTGGGGGACGGAGGATGCTGGCCACAGTGCGGAGGTTTTCGTGCCGCCGACGGTGTATGAATGGGGAAATGGAGGGGGGTGATATCAAACTTTGGGATGCGCTTCTCTGAAATGGGGGAAAGTTACAAACTTATCCCCCGTTTAAAATTTTAGAGATCGCGTCGGTTGGGGATAGGACGGTAATCTCGCATCTCCCAAATATTTGCCGATAACTATTTCGGGCGAGGAGAGGGTGTTTTTCCGCCCACGGTTGGCGCCCACGGCGTATGAACGGGGCTGACAGGTAGGGCGGTTGTGTCACGTCTGATGGAAGTTACACATCTGCCCCTATTTAAAATATTAGCCTACATCGATTTCGGGCGAGGAGAGTTTGTTTTGCCGCCCACCGTGTATGAATGGGGAAATGGAGGAAGAGACACATGTATTTCAGACGAGCTTGAATAAAATGTGTTTTGCCGCCCACGTTTGGCGCCCACCATGTCTGAATGGGCTCAGAGGCCGTCGTGTCACGTCTGACTCAAGTCACTAGTCTACCCCTATCGACAGCAGTGTAAATCCGGTCGATAAGGATGTCAAGTGTCAGGGGTAGACAATAATTTTCATCTCGCAAACACTTGCTTCGGGCAGCCCACAAATCATAGTGGGTGTTCAGCCGCTTCGTTCAAAACTTGGGAGAATTAGCATTCACGTTTGCCCTGGGACCTAGCAAACTAAATTCAAATCCAGTTTGTATTCGATTACGAATATCCACAGATAATTATACGTTTTGTTATTTATTTCTTCAAAACCACAACAAAGATTTATTCCACCTTTATATATGATTATGATTTATCAATTCCGTGATCTTCGAATTCAGTAGGTTGGATACACTCTGATTCAAACAGTTATTTCATCTAATAGAATATGCTCACACGAAAAACAGTTAACCTTATGTCAATCATACAAGTACTGAGGATTACCTCGCCTAGAAAATTCGGATCATTACAACACATGGACAACATGGAATTCTGGACAACATAGGGGGTCTGTTGGAAATATGCCCTAGAGGCAATAATAAAATGGTTATTATTATATTTCCTTGTTCATGATAATTGTCTATTGTTCATGCTATAATTGTGTTATCCGAAAATCGTAATACATGTGTGAATATATAGACCACAACACGTCCCTAGTGAGCCTCTAGTTGACTAGCTCGTTGATCAACAGATAGTCATGGTTTCCTAACTATGGACATTGGATGTCATTGATAACGGGATCACATCATTAGGAGAATGATGTGATGGACAAGACCCAATCCTAAGCATAGCACAAGATCGTGTAGTTCGTTTTGCTAGAGCTTTTCCAAATGTCAAGTATCATTTCCTTAGACCATGAGATTGTGCAACTCCCAGATACCGTAGGAGTGCTTTGGGTGTGCCAAATGTCACAACGTAACTGGGTGACTATAAAGGTGCATTACGGGTATCTCCGAAAGTGTCTGTTGGGTTGGCACGAATCGAGACTGGGATTTGTCACTCCGTATGACGGAGAGGTATCTCTGGGCCCACTCGGTAATGCATCATCATAATGAGCTCAATGTGACCAAGTGTCTAGTCACGGGATCATGCATTACGGTATGAGTAAAGTGACTTGCCAGTAACGAGATTAAACGAGGTATAGGGATACCGACGATCGAATCTTGGGCAAGTAATGTACCGATTGACAAAGGGAATTGTATACGGGATTGATTGGATCCTTGACATCGTGGTTCATCCAATGAGATCATCGAGGAGCATGTGGGAGCCAACATGGGTATCCAGATCCCGCTATCGGTTATTGACCGGAGAGGCGTCTCGGTCATGTCTGCATGTCTCCCAAACCCGTAGGGTCTACACACTTAAGGTTCGGTGACGCTAGGGTTGTTGAGATATTAGTATGCGGTAACCCGAAAGTTGTTCGGAGTCCCGAATGAGATCCCGGACATCACGAGGAGTTCCGGAATGGTCCGGAGGTGAAGATTTATATATAGGAAGTCCAGTTTCGGCCATCGGGAAAGTTTCGGGGGTCACCGGTATTGTACCGGGACCACCGGAAGGGTCCCGGGGGTCCACCGGGTGGGGCCACCTATCCCGGAGGGCCCCATGGGCTGAAATGGGAGGGGAACCAGCCCCTGATGGGCTGGTGCGCCCCCCCTTGGGCCTCCCCTGCGCCTAGGGTTGGAAACCCTAGGGGTGGGGGGCGCACCCACTTGTCTTGGGGGGCAAGCCACCCCCCTTGGCCGCCGTCCCCCCATCTAGATGGGATCTAGAGGGGCCTACGCCCCCCTTGGACCCCTATATAAAGAGGGGGGAGGGAGGGCTGCGCACCCTAGCCCCTGGCGCCTCCCTCTACCTCCCGTGACACCTCTCCCTCTCGCTGTGCTTGGCGAAGCCCTGCCGAGATTGCTGCTGCATCCACCACCACGCCGTCGTGCTGCTGGATCTCCATCAACCTCTCCTTCCCCCTTGCTGGATCAAGAAGGAGGAGACGTCTTCCCAACCATACGTGTGTTGAACGCGGAGGTGCCGTCCGTTCGGCATTAGGATCTCCGGTGATTTGGATCACGACGAGTACGACTCCCTCAACCCCGTTCTCTTGAACGCTTCTGCGCGTGATCTACAAGGGTATGTAGATGCACTCCTCTCTCTCGTTGCTAGATGACTCCATAGATTGATCTTGGTGAAGCATAGAATTTTTTTATTTTCTGCAACGTTCCCAAATAGTGGCATCATGAGCTAGGTCTATGCGTAGTTACTATGCACGAGTAGAACACAAACTTGTTGTGGGCGTAGATGTTGTCAATTTTCTTGCCACTACTAGTCTTATCTTGCTTCGGCGACATCGTGGGATGAAGCGGCCCGGACCGACCTTACACATACGCTTACGTGAGACAGGTTCCACCGACTGACATGCACTAGTTGCATAAGGTGGCTAGCGGGTGTCTGTCTCTCCCACTTTAGTTGGAGCGGATTCGATGAAAAGGGTCCTTATGAAGGGTAAATAGAAATTGGCATATCACGTTGTGGTTTTACGTAGGTAAGAAACGTTCTTGCTAGAAACCTATAGAAGCCACGTAAAAACTTGCAACAAGAATTAGAGGACGTCTAACTTGTTTTTGCAGCATATGCCTTGTGATGTGATATGGCCAAAAGGATGTGATGAATGATATATGTGATGTATGAGATTGATCATGTTCTTGTAATAGGAATCACGACTTGCATGTCGATGAGTATGACAACTGGCAGGAGCCATAGGAGTTGTCTTTATTTTTTTGTATGACATGTGTGTCATTGAATAACGCCATGTAAATTACTTTACTTTATTGCTAAACGCGTTAGCCATAAAAGTAGAAGTAATCGTTGGCGTGACAACTTCATGAAGACACGATGATGGAGATCATGGTGTCATGCCGGTGACGAAGATGATCATGGCGCCCCGAAGATGGAGATCAAAGGAGCAATATGATATTGGCCATATCATGTCACTATTTGATTGCATGTGATGTTTATCATGTTTTACATCTTATTTGCTTAGAACGATGGTAGCTTAAATAAGATGATCCATCACAATAATTTCAAGAAAGTGTTCCCCCTAACTGTGCACCGTTGTGAAGGTTCGTTGTTTCGAAGCACCACGTGATGATCGGGTGTGATAGATCCTAACGTTCGAATACAACGGGTGTAAGCCAGATTTACACACGCAATACACTTAGGTTGACTTGACGAGCCTAGCATGTACAGACATGGCCTCGGAACACGGAAGACCGAAAGGTCGAGCATGCGTCGTATAGAAGATACGATCAACACGAAGATGTCCATCGATGATGACTAGTCCGTCTCACGTGATGATCAGACACGGCCTAGTTGACTCGGATCATGTTTCACTTAGATGACTAGAGGGATGTCTGTCTGAGTGGGAGTTCATTGAATAATTTGATTAGATGAACTTAATTATCATGCACTTAGTATAAAATCTTTACAATATGTCTTGTAGATCAAATGGCCCACGCTAATGGTGCCCTCAACTTCAACGTGTTCCTAGAGAAAACCAAGCTGAAAGATGATGGTAGCAACTATACGGACTGGGTCTGGAACCTGAGGATCATCCTCATAGCTGCAAAGAAAGATTATGTCCTAGAAGCACCGCTAGGTGAAGCACCCATCCCAGAGAACCAAGACGTTATGAATGCTTGGCAGTCTCGTGCTGATGATTACTCCCTCGTTCAGTGCGGCATGCTTTACAGCTTAGAACCAGGGCTCCAAAAGCATTTTGAGCAACACGGAGCATATGAGATGTTCGAAGAGCTGAAAATGGTGTTCCAAGCTCATGCCCGGGTCAAGAGATATGAAGTCTCCGACAAGTTCTTCAGTTGTAAGATGGAGGAAAGTAGTTCTGTCAGTGAGCACATACTCAAAATGTTTGGGTTGCACAACCGCTTGACTCAGCTGGGAGTTAATCTCCTGGATGACGCGGTTATTGACAGAATCCTTCAGTCGCTTCCACCGAGCTACAAGAGCTTTGTGATGAACTTCAATATGCAGGGGATGGAAAAGACCATTCCTGAGGTATATTCAATGCTGAAATCAGCAGAGGTAGAGATCAAGAAGGAACATCGAGTGTTGATAGTGAATAAAACCACTAAGTTCAAGAAAGGTAAGGGTAAGAAGAACTTCAAGAAGAACGGCAAGGGATTTGCCGCGCCCGGTAAGCCAGTTGCCGGGAAGAAGTCAAAGAATGGACCCAAGCCTGAGACTGAGTGCTTTTATTGCAAGGGAAGTGGTCACTAGAAGCGGAACTGCCCCAAGTACTTAGCGGACAAGAAGGCCGGCAACACCAAAGGTATATGTGATATACATGTTATTGATGTGTACCTTACCAGCACTCGTAGTAGCTCCTGGGTATTTGATACCGGTGCGGTTGCTCATATTTGTAACTCAAAGCAGGAGCTGCAGAATAAGCGGAGACTGGCGAAGGACGAGGTGACGATGCGCGTCGGGAATGGTTCCAAGGTCGATGTGATCGCCGTCGGCACGCTACCTCTACATTTACCTACGAGATTAGTTTTAAACCTCAATAATTGTTATTTAGTGCCAGCTTTGAGCATGAACATGGTATCTGGATCTCGTTTAATGCGAGATGGCTACTCATTTAAATCCGAGAATAATGGTTGTTCTATTTATATGAGAGATATGTTTTATGGTCATGCCCCGCTGGTCAATGGTTTATTCTTAATGAATCTCGAACGTGATGTTACACATATTCATAGTGTGAATACCAAAAGATGTAAGGTTGATAATGATAGTCCCACATACTTGTGGCACTGCCGCCTTGGTCACATTGGTGTCAAGCGCATGAAGAAGCTCCATGCTGATGGACTTTTAGAGTCTCTAGATTATGAATCGTTTGACACATGCGAACCATGCCTCATGGGCAAAATGACCAAGACTCTATTCTCCGGAACAATGGAGAGAGCAACCAACTTATTGGAAATCATACATACTGATGTGTGCGGTCCAATGAGCGTTGAGGCTCGCGGAGGCTATCGTTATGTTCTCACTCTCACTGATGACTTGAGTAGATATGGGTATGTCTACTTGATGAAACACAAGTCTGAGACCTTTGAAAAGTTCAAGGAATTTCAGAATGAGGTAGAGAATCAACGTGAACGAAAGATAAAGTTCTTATGATCAGATCATGGGAGAGAATATTTAAGTCACGAATTTGGTACGCACTTAAGGAAATGTGGAATCGTTTCACAACTCACGCCGCTTGGAACACCTCAGCGTAACGGTGTGTCCGGACATCGTAATCGCACTCTATTGGATATGGTGCGATCTATGATGTCACTTACCGATTTACCGCTATAATTTTGGGGATACGCTCTAGAGACATCTACATTCACTTTAAATAGGGCACTGTCTAAATCCGTTGAGACGACACCGTATGAATTATGGTTTGGGAAGAAACCTAAGTTGTCGTTTCTAAAAGTTTGGGGATGCAATGCTTATGTCAAGAAACTTCAACCTGAAAAGTTCGAACCCAAGTCGGAAAAATGCGTCTTCATAGGATACCCTAAGGAAACCATTGGGTATACCTTCTACCTCAGATCCGAAGGCAAGATCTTTGTTGCCAAGAACGGGTCCTTTCTGGAGAAAGAGTTTCTCTCGAAAGAAGTAAGTGGGAGGAAAGTGGAACTTGATGAAGTACTACCTCTTGAAAGTAGCGCAGCTCAGGAAGATGTTCCAGTGTTGCCTGCACTGACTAGAGAGGAAACTAATGATGATGATCAAGGTACTTTGGATCAAGTTACTACTGAACTTCGTAGGTCCACGAGGACACGTTCCACACCAGAGTGGTATGGCAACCCTGTCCTGGAAATTATGTTGTTAGACAATGGTGAACCTTCGAACTATGAAGAAGCAATGGCGGGCCCGGATTCCAACAAATGGCTTGAAGCCATGCAATCCGAGATAGGATCCATGTATGAAACAAAGTATGGACTTTGACAGACTTGCCCGATGATCGGCGAGCGATAGAAAACAAATGGATCTTTAAGAAGAAGACGGACGCGGATGGTAATGTTACCATCTATACTTGTCGCTAAGGGTTATCGACAAGTTCAAGGGGTTGACTATGATGAGACTTTCTCTCCCGTAGCGAAGCTGAAGTCCGTCCGAATCATGTTAGCAATTGTCGCATACTATGATTATGAGATATGGAAAATGGACATCAAAACGGCATTCCTTAACGGCCATCTTAAGGAAGAACTGTATATGATGCAGCCAGAAGGTTTTGTCGATCCTGAGAATGCTAACAAGGTATGCAAGCTCCAGCGCTCCATCTATGGGCTGGTGCAAGCATCTCGGAGTTGGAACATTCGCTTTAATGAAATGATCAAAGCGTTTGGGTTTATGCAGACTTATGGAGAAGCCTGCGTTTACAAGAAAGTGAGTGGGAGCTCTGTAGCATTTCTCATATTATATGTGGATGGCATACTTTTGATGGGAAATGATATAGAACTTTTGGACAGCATTAAGGCCTACTTGAATAAGTGTTTTTCAATGAAGGACCTTGGAGAAGCTGCTTACATATTAGGCATCAAGATCTATAGAGATAGATCGAGACGCCTCGTAGGTCTTTCACAAAGCACATACCTTTATAAGATATTGAAGAAGTTCAATATGGATCAGTCCAAGAAGGGGTTCTTGCCTGTGTTGCAAGGTGTGAAATTGAGCTCGGCTCAATGTCTGACCACGGCAGAAGATAGAGAAAAGATGAGTGTCGTCCCCTATGCCTCAGCCATAGGGTCTATCATGTATGCCATGACGTGTACCAAACCTGATGTGAACCTTGCCGTAAGTTTGGTAGGAAGGTACCAAAGTAATCCCGGCATGGAACACTGGACAGCGGTCAAGAACATCCTAAAGTACCTGAAAAGGACTAAGGATATGTTTCTCGTATATGGAGGTGACGAAGAGCTCGTCGTAAAGGGTTACATCGACACTAGCTTCGACACAGATCTGGATGACTCTAAGTCACAAACCGGTTATGTGTATATTTTGAATGGTGGGGCAGTAAGCTGGTGCAGTTGCAAGCAAAGCGTCGTGGTGGGATCAACATGTGAAGCAGAGTACATGGCAGCCTCGGAGGCAGCGCATGAAGCAATCTGGGGGAAGGAGTTCATCCACTACAAGAAATATGCTATCTTGTGACCTCCACTATTGGTCACTGAAAGGTCATAGTTTTTCATTTGTGACCTTTTTGTGACCAAAAACAGAAGGTCAAAAGCCGAGGGTCGTTAACTGACTATAGCGACCTTATCTGTGAGAAGGTCGTGGACGTTTATGACCAAAATATTCCTATTGTGGCGTTTTGGTCACTAGCAGGCTCCCCAGTCCACGTAGGCATCCAGCGTGGCAAGCTGATGTGGCACAAGATTCAGCCCGGTCCAATTCGATTTTCTACATGGGCCTAGCCCAACAATTCGGCCTTTCTATATTTTTTTCATGTGAATTTTTTGTCAGCTTCATGGACCAAGCCCAACATTGCAGCCTTTTTATTTTTGGCCCATGGCCTTTTTGTCTCAACAGTTTCATTTTTTTTCTTTTTTTCTAAATTGGGTTCACTAGTCAGGTGGGTCCCCCATTGTCAGGTTCTAGTACTGGGTCCTAGCCATCAGGGCAATATTCTTCATTTTTCTATTTCACGCAAATAAATACCTGGTATTTAAATTGGCACACAGAAAACACACGAAATACTTCAAATATTATCAACCATCAAAGTGCTACATCATATAACACACATACAAATGTGATCAGCATCAAGTTTACAATCAGATAACAAGCTCCACAATAGGAGCAGTTTACATCAAGGTTAGTCAGATGAAATCCTATGCACGACTCACTAGGCGACCATAGTCGACTAGGCCACCTTCGCTACACTAGAACAGCAATAGAACTATCATCATGCCTTCGGCCGTCGCCCTGTTACATGAATCAGAAGAGAAGAATTAAAACACTAGAGCCAATATATTATGAACAAACATATTATATAAATATATTATGAGGTTCAAAAAAGTTTTATTGTAAACGCATAGTTCTGGTCAACAACACTAACAATTTCAGATCAGATTCTGGAACTACCACTAGGAATTCAGTAAACTAACAGTTTGAGATCCAGTTCAAAATGTTTTAGATCAGTTTCAGATCAGATTCTGGAACTACCACTAGGAATTCAGTAAACTGTATGGAGGTTCAAAATGTTTTATACTATAATAAAGAGTTTTTATTAATTAATGATATTTCTGGTTCAACAAACAGTTTAAGATCCAGTTCTACATAGGGTACTGTGTCAAGATCGCAGCTTTATGTTCATGCTTGCTAGTATGTGTCAAGAGAAACCCTGAACCTGAAAGCTCAGGCTGTTGCTTATTTTGTTACTGTGTGGTAAGTACTACTAAGATCAAAATGCATTCAAGCGAGCATAAAACCATCCCCATTTGAAGCATGTATAGTCTACAGAGATACTAACAGGTGAACAGACAGCCCCTAGAAATTGGCTAACTACTTCTACTGTATAATATGCAGTCTATGGAGATACTAACTACTTCTACTGTATAATCACAGTCTGCAGTCACTAAATAAATCAAAGGTGTATGATGGGAATACAACAAAATAGTCCAGTTAAATTTGTGCTACTGCTGCTGTTATAAAACTACTAAAACTACTCATGCAACAATTAGCATGAGATACAAGTAGCACTAAGCACCAAGATTACTACACCAAGTCAAATTTAAGGTACTGAAAAATGGTGTAAGATTCATGACAAGAATAACAGTAGCAGAAGCTTCATGTGCTAAAATACTGAAGCTTCATGTGCAAAATTACTCAAGCTTTATGTGCAAAATTAACTGTAGGTGCTGAAGCTATTCCAAAATTATCAAGAAATTTAAGCTATCATACTGCTGCAGAAATAGCCACCGTCCAGGCCCCCGTCATCCGCCAGGCTGCCGCCAAGCTCCAGCCCCTCCAGCGGTGACCACAAGGGCCTCCTGTACAACATCATGAGAACAGTCAAGGACTGCAATATCCAGGTAACAACAAAGTTCAGCACAATAAAATAGAGCAACAGATCCATGCTATCAGACTGAGAGTCTATCATACTAACAGCACATGCTATCTTCATGCCCTATCATAACAGTTCATAATAAGGATGAAATGCAAGAATACATAATATTGCAATTTATTCCGCTATAGCCTATCATGTTCAAATAGTGGCTCCCAAGAGTCCAGGTTCTTACTTCATTGATCTGATGGGAGGGTAAGATCAATGCCATGTCAGTATGTCACCTTGTCTGCTAAGCAGATATGCATCTCCCTTCAACTAGAGTGGACAAACGAATAGCGAGATGATGGCACATGGCAGTGCCAGGAGGTGCAACATTTATTGCAAATGGTGGAAATGAAAAAAATTGGCACTGTCCTATGCAAGATTAAGTAATTCTTTGACAAAACAGGTGCAGGTTGAGTAATCCTATCACAAAACAGGATTCAAATCTTCAACAAAGGCACCAGTCGCAACACTTTGAGTGTATTCATTTTGAAATTCAAAACAATATGTGAAGGCAATAACCGAAGCTGGTTAGCGAAAACACATAGATTTGGTTCCAGTTATTGAGAATAAGCTATCGGGCAAGGTACAGACACCTCTAAGAGACAAATAAATACAGGATTAACTAGAACACCTAGCTATCAGTACTAACTAGTCAACTAGCAAGAGTATCGCCAAGAACCCCATCTGATCACCATAGCATACTGCCATTCCCAGCGACCAAACCAATTTACCGAAATGCAAAGTCTTAAACAGAAGGCAATAGATCACCTTATCGGTGGCCAGCAAGAGGGCGCCCATGAAGGTGAGCTGAGCTCTCCCGTGCGTGTGGTGGTTGGTGATGGAGGAGGTCGTCGGGTGCCTCGTGCGTCCAGGCGACGACGGCAACCTTGGTGAGCCGCCATCACCAGCGTGTATGGACCTATGCCCATCAGCCGCCAGATCGAGGGCTTGACGACGACCTGCGTGAGGAAGAAAAACAAATCGGGCATGTGTGAGCAACATCAAGATCGAATCAAAAGGAGAATAGAAGAGGGCGAGAGAAGACCTTGTTGTCGAGCGCGCGTGACGAGGGCGCGGATCCGGAAGCAACGCGGCGGATCTGCACCCTTCCCCGCCGAGGCCCTGCACGCGTGCAAAAACAACGAACACCCGTCAGCGTCTGCCACATACCGCCGCATGCAGATTCGAGGGGCGTGAGGCGCCGCTCACCTTGGAGAAGGGCGCGATGTAGAGGAGCGCCGCCGCGAGCACCGCCGCCACGGCCAGCAGTGGCAGCACCCGGCCAGTCCCAGCCGCCATTGCTCGTCGACTCCCTCTCCTCCTCTACGTCTGCATGCAGCGGAGAGAGTCCAGTCCCCATCTGGGCGGGGCTGGCGACGGGAAGCTGTGGCGGCGTTGATCTAGATCGGAACGAGATCTAAGGGAGGGAGAGGGCGGCAGCTGTGGGTGTGCGGAATCCGGGAGAGTGAGTGGAATGGGATCCGGAGGAGGTGGGGATCCGGCTCATGGAGGAGAGCGAGTGGAGGGGGACGACAGTGTTGGGCGGAATCGATGGGGGCGGCGTCTCATGGAGGAGAGCGAGTGGAGGAGGGCGCGGCTAGGGTTTGGACAAGTGGAGAGGGAGCTGCGCTGATTCGGGAGGGGGATGAGAGGGATGAGGGGTAGAGGGGGTGGGGGAAGAGGGCTGCCGTCAGATCCGGGCCTATCCAACGGTGGTCGGGCATGATCTGCGTGAGGTGCTCGTGGACCAATCAGAATGCAATAAAGGCCTTGATGACTTTATGACCATATAAATAGGTCGTAATTGATTAAAAATAAGTTTTTTTGCAGGAGAAAAGCATTTTTCATTGTTGAGGTATAAAAAATAGTTTTGTTGTGACGAACCTACCAACTCTATGTATTTAGACCAAATTTTATCTATAATTGACCAAATGATTTTATGTAAAATGCTTTTGATCCATGAAAAAATCATTTTCCATTTTTTGAGTGCCCAAAATGAGCTTTTTTGTGAAGAACCTACCAAATATTTTTTGCAAAAATGTACCAAATTATTTTTCTAAAATACTAGGCCATATTTAATATACAATTGATCAAATGGTTGGGTGTCAAATTTTTTGATCCACCTCTGGTGAAAAAGACAAATTCCTGCCGATTCAGCAGGAAGCAGGTCAAATTTAAACTGGAGCTGCCTCATAGTTTGCTCTTTATTTTTTCCAAAAATCATTTCTAGTTACATAAGTACCTATTTAATGAGAGAAACATCAAAAGTTTTGCAAGATTCAACCACTAGCTAGGAACGGTCATTCCCGCCGTTTTGACCGCATTTTGAAATGGGCATAAAAAATTCAAAAAAAATCAAAAAATTGGGAAACCTTCGCATTGTGTCATTATATGTGGCCAAGTTCCCAGGAAAAATAACAAACTTGTAATACGGCAATTATTTTTAAAAAGTGTTCTCAGAAACGAGCTATCACGTGTGGAGATCAATGGCTTTCAAGCCAAATGATCCATCTTATGGCCACATTCATGGCATAGTTTGTTCAAATGATCTCATATTGTGCACAAGGGTGCATATTGGAATGACAAACAATGTTGCTTAAGGGAGTTTTCATTTTCTTTGGACGAAGAATTCATTTTCCATTTTTTGAGTGCCCGAAATGAGGTTTTTTTGTGAAGGAACTGCCATATATTTGTTGCAAAATTGTACCAAGTCAATTTTCTAAAATACTAGGCCATATTTAATATACAATTGATCAAATGGTTGGGTGTAAAAAAATTTGATCTACCTCTCGTGAAAAAGACAAATTCCCGCCGATTCAATAGGAAGCGGGTCAAATTTAAACTATAGCCACCTTGTAGTTTGCTCTTTATTTTTTCCAAAAATCATTTCTAGGTACATAAGCATCTATTTAATCACAGAAACACCAAAAAAATTCCAAGATTCAACCACTAGCTAGGAACGGTCGAGCCCGCCGTTTTGACCGCATTTTGAAACGGGCATAAAAAATTCAAAAAAAATCAAAAAATTGGAAAACCTTCGCATTGTGTCATTATATGTGACCAAGTTTCCAGGGAAAATAATAAACTTGTAATACGGTAATTATTTTAAAAAAGTGTTCTCAGAAATGAGCTATCACGCGTGAAGATTCATGGCTTTCAAGCCAAATGATCAATCTTATGGCCACATTCATGGAATAGTTTGTTCAAATGATCTCATATTGTGCACAAGGGTGCATATTGGAATTCCAAACAATGTTGCCTAAGGAAGTTTTCATTTTATTTGGACGAAAAAACCATTTTCCATATTCCGAGTGGCAAAAATGTTTTTTTTGTGAAGAACCAACCAAATAATTGTTGCAAAATTGCACCAAATCAATTTTCTAAAATATTAGGCCATATTTAATGCACAGTTGACAAAATGGTTGGGTGTCAAAAGTTTTGATCCACCTCTGGTGAAAAAGACAAATTGTCGTCGATTCAGTTGGAAGCGGGTCAAATTTGAATTGCAGCTGCCTCATAGTTTGCTCTTTATTTTTTTCAAAAATCATTTCTAGGTACATAAGTATCTATTTAATCATAGAAACACCAAAAAAATTCCAAGATTCAACCACTAGCTAGGAACGGTCAAGCCCGCCGTTTTGACCGCATTTTGAAACGGGCATAAAAAATTCAAAAAAAATCAAAAAATTGGAAAACATTCGCATTGTGTCATTATATGTGACCAAGTTTCCAGGAAAAATAATAAACTTGTAATACGGTAATTTTTTTCAAAAAAGTGTTTTCAAAAATGAGCTATCACGCGTGAAGATTCATGGCTTTCAAGCCAAATGATCAATCTTATGGCCACATTCATGGCATAGTTTGTTCAAATGATCTCATATTGTGCACAAGGGTGCATCTTGGAATTCCAAACAATGTTGCCTAAGGAAGTTTTCATTTTCTTTGCACGGAAAATTCATTTTTCATTTTCCGAGTGCCCAAAAGGAGTTTTTTTTGTGAAGGAACTACCAAATAATTGTTGCAAAATTGCACCAAATCAATTTTATAAAATACTAGGCCATATATAATGGACAATTGACAAAATGGTTGGGTGAAAAAAGTTTTGATCTACCTCTGGTGAAAAAGACAAATTGTCGTCGATTCAGCTGGAAACGGGTCAAATTTGAACTGCAGCTGCCTCATAGTTTGCTCTTTATTTTTTTCCAAAAATCATTTCTAGGTACATAAGTATCTATTTAATCATAAATACATGGTTTGATGGCGATACATCGAGGTTTGGGCGGTGGCCGAGGGCCCCAACTCTAGAGCGCGTAAGCTCGCATGCCCGCCGCGTGGTCACCGCGTGACCGTGGCGTTGCCATGTGTTCTGGGCGGCCTAGGCATGTCTAGTGGGTTGAGCACTCCCCGGGTAGGTGCTAGGAAGAAAATCACAACATAAGATTCTCACGAGGAGACCGATCGATGCTCAAACATGAATAAGCAGCCAAGTGTTTGATTTGCGGTACGGGAAATGCACATGGCTAATGGGCGTGAGTTTTGGCTGAGGATGATCAGTTACTAAGAAGACCGTCTTCACAAATTTTCACCTCAAAAGGAGGAGCCTAGGTGGTACTTGCTTTACAAACTACCACACTGGACATAAATACAAATGTTGAAGCTGGGCTCAAAATAATGAATGGATTGAGCTGGCATTTGGTGGAGGATGGTTATTTGAGCATTGGAAAGCACTATAGAAAATGGATACCATTTGGACATGCCAACGTGGTACTTCCTTCACAAAGTGCTGCTCTGAATAGAATAGGAAAATGAATATTTTCTAATTATTTTTGAACTAGGCAAGGAATGTTTTTACATATTTGATGAAGATATGACCCAAAGAATTTATGAGATTCTTTTGGGAATTTTGGGAATGACAGAAATATAGGTTGCTTCACAACCTAGGGCAAAAACTGCCACATGGACATGACACATAGGCAAAACTGATGAGGTGGCGCCTAGTCATCACAACCCACCACAATCTATAAGGTTATGACCATCTATATTGGTCGTTAACAACTAGAAATAAGGCAGCGGACTAGCGCTGTTTGCTTTGTGACCTTTTCGTGTAAGGAAATTACGACCTTTTTGACCAAAATGGTCACAATAGTTTAGGGTTTGGAGCCCCTCGAACAGCTTTTGACCAATTGGTCTGAAATGGTCATAGATCTATGACCAATTCTTCCAGGGTCACTGACAGAAGGTCACTAGTTGACATATTTCTTGTAGTGATCACCGACCTAGGAGTCATACCCAATGCGTCGGGGCCGATCATACTCTTCTGTGACAACACTGGAGCTATTGCACTTGCCAAGGAGCCCAGGTTTCACAAGAAGACCAGGCACATCAAGCGTCGCTTCAACTCCATTCGTAAAAATGTTCAAGATGGAGACATAGATATTTGTAAAGTACATACGGACCTGAATGTGGCAGATCCGTTGACTAAACCTCTCCCTAGAGCAAAACATGATCAACACCAGAACGCTATGGGTGTTCGATTCATCACAATGTAACTAGATTATTGACTCTAGTGCAAGTGGGAGACTGTTGGAAATATGCCCTAGAGGCAATAATAAAATGGTTATTATTATATTTCCTTGTTCATGATAATTGTCTATTGTTCATGCTATAATTGTGTTATCCGGAAATCGTAATACATGTGTGAATATATAAACCACAACACGTCCCTAGTGAGCCTCTAGTTGACTAGCTCATTGATCAACAGATAGTCATGGTTTCCTGACTATGGACATTGGATGTCATTGATAACGGGATCACATCATTAGGAGAATGATGTGATGGACAAGACCCAATCCTAAGCATAGCACAAGATCGTGTAGTTCGTTTTGCTAGAGCTTTTCCAAATGTCAAGTATCATTTCCTTAGACCATGAGATTATGCAACTCCCGGATACTGTAGGAGTGCTTTGGTTGTGCCAAACGTCACAACGTAACTGGGTGACTATAAAGGTGCACTACGGGTATCTCCGAAAGTGTCTGTCGGGTTGGCACGAATCGAGACTGGGATTTGTCACTCCGTATGACGGAGAGGTATCTCTGGGCCCACTCGGTAATGCATCATCATAATGAGCTCAATGTGACCAAGTGTCTAGTCACGGGATCATGCATTACGGTACGAGTAAAGTGACTTGCCGGTAACGAGATTAAACGAGGTATAGGGATACCGACGATCGAATCTCGAGAAAGTAACGTACCGATTGACAAAGGGAATTATATACGAGATTGATTGAATCCTCGACATCGTGGTTCATCCGATGAGATCATCGAGGAGCATGTGGGAGCCAACATGGGTATCCAGATCCCGCTATTGGTTATTGACCGGAGAGGCGTCTCGGTCATGTCTGCATGTCTCCCGAACCCGTAGGGTCTACACACTTAAGGTTCGGTGACGCTAGGGTTGTTGAGATATTAGTATGCGGTAACCCAAAAGTTGTTCGGAGTCTCGGATGAGATCCTGGACGTCACGAGGAGTTCCGGAATGGTCCGGAGGTGAAGGTTTATATATAGGAAGTCCAGTTTCGGCCATCGGGAAAGTTTCAGGGGTCACCGGTATTGTACTGGGACCACCGGAAGGGTCCCGGGGGTCCACCGGGTGGGGCCACCTATCCCAGAGGGCCCCATGGGCTGAAGTGGGAGGGGAACCAGCCCCTGGTGGGCTGGTGCGCCCCCCCTTGCGCCCCTGTGCCTAGGGTTGGAAACCCTAGGGGTAGGGGGCGCACCCACTTGTCTTGGGGGGAAAGCCACTCCCCTTGGCCGCCGCCCCCCCCCCCCCCCCCATCTAGATGGGATCTAGAGGGGCCGGCGCCCCCCTTGGACCCCTATATAAAGAGGGGGGAGGGAGGGCTGTGCACCCTAGCCCCTGGTGCCTCCCTCTCCCTCCCGTGACACCTCTCCCTCTCGCTGTGCTTGGCGAAGCCCTGCCGAGATCGCTGCTGCATCCACCACCACACCGTTGTGCTGCTGGATCTCCATCAACCTCTCCTTCCCCCTTGCTGGATCAAGAAGGAGGAGACGTCTTCCCAACCGTATGTGTGTTGAACGCGGAGGTGCCGTCCGTTCAGCGCTAGGATCTCCGGTGATTTGGATCACGACGAGTACGACTCCCTCAACCCCGTTCTCTTGAACGCTTCCGCGTGCGATCTACAAGGGTATGTAGATGCACTCCTCTCTCTCGTTGCTAGATGACTCCATAGATTGATCTTGGTGAAGTGTAGAAATTTTTTATTTTCTGCAGCATTCCCCAACAGGGTCTTGCAACATAATCCATTCAGAGACATGACACAACATGCAAGTACAATAATCTAATGACAATTTCAACTGGTATCTAAAGAAGAACCGGGATTACCTTGGGCTTCAGATAGCAGAAATAGCAGAACCTCCTCCGTCTTCAAATGCAACATTCTTACTTCCTCCAATTATTGGCTTGCTTGCATAATGCGTGCCGCTAATTCCGTAATTTCCAGCCTCAAGATAAAGATTACCTCATTCATGGCAGCCACACCATCTCTTTCTGCATCTAGTATAGCCTCAAGCACTATAATATCTGTGCTCAGACTTCTCTCCGGCGGTGTTGCCTCTGAACTACTACCATCTGGTAACATGGATGGCGCACTGCTTCCACAAATAGATTCTGGGGTTGTACATTGTGTCCTAGTGTGAACGGCATCCTGAAAGGTTTTCGCTGGACATAAGTAAGAGATAGTTATCGTATGATCCAGGCATTAAGCTTACATGGTAAACGACGGACGAATTATTGCCGAGCATGGAAAACTATATTTAATTGTTCGAAGCAGCATCAGTCGAAAAGAAATTAAAATGGTAAGATGAAAGTTGAAAGAGAGTGTACAACCACTATATTTAAGTTGCCAAGGCATCTAAGCAGTTGAAATAATCTGAGAAAGCACTTAACAGTGTGGCCTCATATAATCTATGAAGACAGTCATGTGATGAAGTTGAGAGGAAAAGTTAAGGACTCAAATGAAATAGGCATGCATTTCTTTACGATAGTACAGCAGGCACTGCTGACATATTGGCCAACTCAGGTATAACATAACAACAAACAAGCATTCGAATCAAGCAATACAGCAAAGCAGACAACTAAACTATTTGTAATTAAGTAGGATTACACGTTGAGGGCACAAGCCAAGAAAGCAGCCCACTCACATTACATTTAACATGTACTAAAACACACTGGCTTACCATATGTTGCTGTGAAGCCTAGCTGCTATTGTAATGTTCTTTGAAGATATCGTCAGCATCCCGTGGTTGCAAATCTAGTTGTTTTAGTTTATTCTGCACCATCTATTTAGGTAAAATGAATTTTAATCGCATGCACTGGTCCGAATTGATCATCAATGGTTCATCTAAACTAATGAAAGAAGGGTGTGTGCATACACGACAATATATCTGCTTCCCTCTATTTTTATGCTTGTTCGAGGTGCCAGCACCAAAAGAACAAATATTTTGCTTGATGGGGTTCGCAGCTCCATAATTAATAGAAGCATCAAATTAGTCATGCAACTTGGGAAGATCAAGAACACACAAACAAGTAATGAACAGAGACTCGGAGCAGTGATGTAATAGCTAGCATCAGAAAATGTAGGGTAAAACAAACAAAAAGCAGCGGAACCACATGCTAGTTTGCTGATGTGTAATTAAGCATAGAGAACATTAAGCAGTCTGATGGAACCAACAGGTGGCATCAGAACAAAACTAAAGCATATTAACTATATGTGCATTGGTATGTAATTTAACAAATGTAACATGTTCACTGCCAGAAGTATGGCCCTACAGGTGCAAGCAGAATAACGCGTCTCATGAAAAACTGAATGATGCCCTGAAGAAATTCAAAGGTGCGGTGCTTATGCTAGGAAAGCGAACGTAGGCGCTGGCCGTTGGATAATAGTACCTGATTCTTGGCGGCGTATGGGTATTGTTGTCATACTTGATAGCTAAGGATCGTCGATGGTGCTCGTGTTGCGGTTGAGTTTGGGCCGGCTGTCGCCGTCGCTGAAGTTGCTCCGGTGCTACGGTTGCGGCGCCTGTCGACATACAAGAAAGCTCATCTGTGGTAAGTGAACAGTTGCACGATAAAGAGAAAAACCGAAGGAGTACAAATCGAAATAACGTGATGAGGCTGCGGCGTCGGTAAATCAGGGCCGGTGGAGTTGCATATGGCGTCCGTGGAGCGGGTCCGGCGCAGTGGACGAAGGCTTCGGCGGGCGCGTTGTATAGTGCTTTCGGTGAGGCGGATCTGTTGCATCGGACGAGGGCTTGTATGAAGGGCCAGCGAAGGGGCGGACGAGGGAGTCAGTGAAGGGCCTACGCTGTGGTGGAGGGCACCGGTTAAGCAGATCCGGTGCGGTGGACCATGATGGCGGTCAAGGAGATCTGGAGCGGTGGACAAGCCAGTCGTTGAAGCGGCTCCGGTGAAGTGGTGAGTTGGCAGTTGGGGGTTCCAAGGTGCGGAAGGTAGATCCGGTGGGGTGTGAGGTCCACCGCTGCGGCGGAGGACTAGATTCGGCGGCTTGCCGTGATTGGGGGGGTCGGGGAGGGGAAGGTGAGGGGCTCTGGGGAAGAATGTTGGGGGCAAAGAGGGAAAAACAATGGAGTTACCAAAGCAGCCCTTTTCCGTTCATGTGGCAGGGGTAAAACAGGAATATCGCAGGGCTAAACTTTCGGGCGCGTGATATTTCGATGTGAGTGGGAAGTTTGAAAGCTTTTGGCGCCTAAAATTATAAGTATTCTGCTCTCGTACGGCCGACTATGATGTCATGGCCGACAATTTGTTTGTTTTGCACGCAAAAAAATGTGCAAGTTTTGAAAATCAATGTCTCCAACTCGAAACTTAGATTGTCCATTCAATTCAAATGTGGATCATTGAGCTACTACAAGCAAATACCATCATACGGTCCAATTCAAATGAAATTCCAAATGTGTTTATCCTAAATATGATGACAAAAGCAAAAATGTGTATGTGTATGAATAAAGTGGATGATTATAAAGTTTGAACATGCCCGTATGTGTATATCTCTAGGTTTGATATATGAATTTGAAATCACGAAATCCCGGCTTAAAAAATGTACCTCCGTTTAAATGAATTGCAAAAGCTAATGATGGAGTCGAATTCCAAAATTCCAATCTTAGGTTTGTAATTCTGGTACATCAAGGTATATCACGCATGTTCAAAAGTATCGTTATCTCATAGTACAAACTGTGAAACAAATGGATCAATCATGAGTGCACAATATCTCAATTACGCTAAAGTCCCTCAAATATAGACACCTCACTCTTTATCTGAAGTCAACCCCCCCACCACCACACAGAGAGAGAGAGAGAGAAGTCGTTCTCTCCCCCAAACACCAACACACGAGCACATTAACACCCCTCTCTCTTGTAAAGTCCAGACCCCAACATAGGTCTCTATCACTTTGTCTCTCGGGCATGCACACATATCTTCCCTCACTCTCTAGGTCTCCCGCTATCTCTCTTAGCCAAGCACACGCACTATGTAGAGTGTATATTTCCCATACACACAAAACGTCGCCCCCAAATGTCTATCTCCCTAGTTATGTGGTTCTCGCGCACTCACCTCACACACCACCCCCACTGCAAACAAGCACACTTTGTCTCCTTGTGCACCACTCTCCTCTTTCTATCTCTCCCACATGCGGACCCGCCCTAGATCCTTCCCTGCATACATATATGTCGTGACTCTTTGCATAGCTACCTAATGTATAATCGTTCTCGATTTCGCACATTGTTCTCTACACCATCTATTCTAGATCTCTCATGAAGTCCCTATCACACACACGATGACTCGCTTCATTTGCGTCTCCGTTCTTAGGCCAATTTCGGACAACATCAACATTGTCTCCCTATCTATATGCCATTTATGGACGCAAACGACCCCTCTCGCCCCCTCTCTTCCTCTCCCTCTCTCCGTCGCTACCTCTCTCTTTCTCTCGCTCTCACACCCCTCTCCCACACACACACTCGATGTCTCTTCCAAATAGTCTACTCCCCCAGCCCGCACCCGTGCTATCCCGCTACTACACATGTCACACCATTCCCCCTTCCCTTATACTAGATTTACATCATTGGTGGTCTCTCTACTCCATGCACACTCTCTCCCTCTCACACACAAACGCGTGCACAAACACACACAAACACGCACAAACACCCACTTATCTGGATCCTCATCTCTCCCCATGTCCGCATGTGTATCTCACACACTCACTCTCTAATTATGTATATGTGTCTCCACGTTACACAACACAAAGCCCCATGTACATGTCTCTCTCTATCCTCCACACACATAGACACAAAGAATCTGTTATCATTGCCTCAGTCTCTAACATATCACACACGCACACTGTCTCTCTCTCTCTCTCTCTGCAAACACGCTCATCAAGGGTTTCCCCGTGAATAACTTACCATCTATTCATCAACAGTCGTGGCAGTACAGCGAACACGAGATGTGAAAAAGAATAAATCTACACGTGCTTAGACCACCTAGTATGACTACTAGGACTAGAGCAAGCCAAAAAGCGCGCCGCTGTCACCCCCTCCTTGTCGGCGACGGGAAAATCTTTGTTTTACACAGTCGAGAAGTCATTGTGCTAAGGCCCCACATGCCGAGGTGTTGAATAGAATGTAGATGCTAGTTTATGGAAGCAAGTATCGATAATACGTTTGTATCTCCATACTTATACTTCTTCTCTTATAAAAAACCGAGGTGGTGATGATGGTACGTGTGCCATATTGCAATATAGACCGTCCGATCTATATCCGACGGATGGAAATTAAACTAAAAGATACCCACACCCCTCTCCACATTTGCAGACAAGGCCTTCCCTCGTTCATCCATATCTCCAACAAACCTCATTGTTGAGCAATTAATAAAGGAAGCCTCTGGAACAAACTGCCCTGGTGGCCGCTGCCGGCGTCGTCAATCCCCATGCCTCCGCTCAGTCCGACCACCAACCACCACCACACCCCACTTCTCTTCACCTTATCTCATATTTCTCGAGATATCATTAGTTTTTACACATGGGATTACTCCCGCAAGGGTCAATCACAACAAGTGTTTTATAAAAAATGCATCTTGATGTTCCGTGCAATGCACGGATCTTGCTAGTACTCCTACACAAGACTAAGTTGGTGATGCTGGTGTGTCTGCCATCCGTCGTTTCTAACCATTAGATCTACATCTAACGGTTGTGAGGTAAGTTGTTGCCTTTTCTCACGAACATCCCACTTGTCTACCAATTTGCAGAAAAACCCATAATTAGTATCTTAAAAGCAACCACATCCCTCCCTGACCTCACCAAAGCAGCCCAAGGAATATATTCTAATTGAAACATATGTATATCAAAATTAAAGTGTTTTGTACCAAGTTTGTGAATAAGTATTATTCTAATTATGATTCGTTGCAACAGACATGAACATTGCTAGTATTTCCAACCATGCATTTTTTTCCTAGTATTCCATAGTTTCGAGTTTTCCATCAAGATATTAGTCACTCATGGTTGATATTTACTTTCAATCATGTACACATATGCACTATGTAACTAGCCTTGCTTATTGGCTTCCAAAGCTTAACTTTCACTCCTACTTACAATATGTAGAGTATCTAACAAAAAACTACAACTTTCAACCAGCCCTAGGAAGAATCTATTGTACAAAAAATAGCAAAAACATACCCAAAATTTCTTAATCCACGCTAAAAACTACTACCTAGTACTCCTACCGATTAGGTTCGTTTAAACCCATTTATGACAGGGTTGGCCCACACGTCCATGTTGACGAGGCAGCTTAAACAAACACATTTTGTTTGACCGTTGACACGAGGGGCCCACATCTGACCTTCTATCCTGTTATTCCCCCTCAAATCATTATTTTTCCTGAAATTACTTCAAACAGTACTGATGCGTGTTCGTCGGTGGCGCCGGTGATGAGCGAGTTGGCCGCCGCTCCGCCGGACGGGCCGGACGCCACGCTGGCCTCTGCATGGGTTGGCAGGCTAGCCCGAGCGAGCAAGCCGCCGCGCTGGCCTTCGCTCGAGCCAGATGGCTGGCCTGAGCGCGGCGTGCGCGAGCAAGCCGCCGCGCTGCCGTGCCAATCTAGCTAGCAAACCTTGCAGACAAGCAGCTGGACGAAGCTATCTTGGCTAGCTAGCGGCCGCGAGCGCCGGATGGAGCTAGCATCCGGGCTGCCGCAACATGGGCTCCGCACCGCCAGCGGTTTTGACCTCGCCTTCTGCCCGCGGCGGTAGCTGCGTCCCATGGCCGAGGATGACTAGGTGGACGGGCCGGAGGTAGGAGGTCACTCGAGGATTTTTGTTGGTAAGAGCATGTACAATGGTTGATAAGGTAGTTTTATCTTAAGTCTGCCACGTATGCAAGTGGTAGTAGTTTCTTGGCATTTTAGTGGTTTCTTGTAAGGAACAATGTACGTACTACTAGCGACAAAAGGTGATTCTAGGTTGCGTTGTACTCCAACGAGTACTACTAGTGGTCGCGGGAGTGTATACCTTGTTTTGTGGGTTCGATCCTGGCCGAACGCACGGCGGCCTTTTTTTTAAATAGTACTACTACACTTCGCTGCGAGCCATATTTTACACGGGTAGTTTGAGTTTTGAATTCGAACAGACGTGCGGCCCCACAATCTGGGCGCACTGGACAGCCTAGCCACGTGAACGGGTTTTCCTTCCCAGCACCCCGTGGCTCGCGTGCTCGCCCTAGCCGCACCTCGCTTGCAGCTTCCTCATCAGCTAGTAGCATATTTAAACTAGCACCTCCCAATTAAGCCCGAGGAGCCGGAAAAGCCTGGCGGGGCATTGGGAACTATGCAATATGGCTCCGTACGTAAAGTGCTCTACTACTACTCTGTAGCTTGTGGCATTGCACGCATGGACTTCACTCCATTATCGGCTCTACTATAAAAGAAATTCCTCTTGACGTGTTTTTTTAAACGGAGGAAAAAGCTTTGCTTCATCTCATTCATAAAGAAGGAACTACTAACAAAGTTCGACGAGATCCATTACACCTCCACAAATGGAAGCGAAAAACCTAGTTTCGCTGTATCAAATAACTCAAATGTTCTGCCCCCGCAGTAATAGTCGCTGATAAACAGGCTGCTAGTGTGTGCGTGAGAGGAGCGGCTGAGTAGGCCATCTATTCCTACGTGAGAGGAGCGGCTGAATATAGCACCGAGAGTACCCACTAGGCCACTACACAGGTGTACTTCCCCTGCATTGATAGTACAGCGATGGTTCCAGAGAACAGTAGTACCCTCCACTTCCAACTGTAGCTCCTTGGCCCTGAGATTCAAGAGTTCAAAACTGGTGCACTATACTACCTCCGTCCTGGTTTATTAGTCTCCTTTGTAATTTGTGCTAAATTTTGACCAAAGATTTAACTAACAAAATGTTGATGCATGTCAACAAAAATTATATTTTTGGATTCGTATTTGAACATAGTTTCCAGTGATATAATTTTTAGTAACATGCGTAAACATTTTGTTAGTTAAATCTGTGGTCAAAATTTGACACGGATTACAATGGGGACCAATAAACCAGGACGGAGGTAGTACTAGACTAGACTAGAAGTACAGTACATCGCACTACTAGTTGAGAAAAGTAGTACTGGTACTGCTACAGTACGAGTACGTACTCCTCCGTCACATAATGTAAGACGTTTTTTGACACTAGTTGGCGTGTACAGAAAATGGCAAAAACATACCCAAAATTTCTTAATCCACGCCAAAAACTACTACCTAGTGCCAAAAAATTCTTACTAATGCTATTATTTACAGTGTAATGCAATCCCATAACGTTCCATAATGCTAGTACTAGTAGTAAATAATAGCCTCACCCCTTCGCTGAGGAACGATCTACAGTTGGAAGGGACGAGGCCCTGCGGTTACTATGCTCTTATCTCCTCCTCGCCAGTTCCCCTCCCCCCGAAGAGAAGGCAGTTCGTTGCTGCTCCCATGGATTCGCCAGGCGGTTCTCCTCCTCGTCGGGGCTGGGAGACCTTTGACGATGATCCTCTGGGAGAAATCGCACGCCGCTCCGACGTCCTCACCGCCGCAAGACTCGGTGCTTCCTGCACCAACTTTTTCAAGACACTACTTAAACAGGCTTGGGAAAAGGCCATGCTTGTTGGTCTTCCATGCGTTCTCGAGGATAAGGTTCTTCTATGGGTCAATCCTTCGAACAGTCCACCGCTCCCTGGCCATGGTTGCACGTTGACTCCGCTAGAGTTGCCGACGTTGAGAGGTAGTCAGATTTTGTCCGATGAGCAGGTCAGTAATGGAGTTTGATCATGTAGTACTTAGTTATTCCATTTCCATCCCGTAATTTCTCTGTTGCCCACCGTCTTATATATAGGTCTGGGTCGGTGCCAACAAAGATTGGCTTGCATACCTCCGGTCGGATACCACCATCATTTTGCACAACATCCACAGCAGTGCGGCCGTTCCGGTAGACCCCTTCTCCACCATGGGATCGGCCTTCCGGACTGGCTGGGCTTGAATACGTATGATGATGCCTACATGAGATTGAAGAAGATAGCAATTGCGGACCCGCCGACAAAACGACGCGGCTATGACGATTACTATCTCATCGCGGTGTTCGACATAAGGATTGCCATCAATGCAAGACGCAGTAACGGCAGAGGCTAGCGCATGTTGGCGACGGCAGATTTGTACCCCTACACGTTCGAAGACGCCGTGCACCATCTAGGCCGCATCTTCGCGGTGACAAGCCAGGGGACTTATTTCATCTGGTTGCCATCCTACGGTACGAGAGATTACAAACGGAATGCACAAACCATCATTTGCATCCCTAACGGTACTCCATTACTTTGCAGGGACCAGTCATCCCCCGATCAAAATAAGATCGCCGATCCTGGATGTGCATTTGCATCCGCGATTCTGTCTAACCTGAAACCTTGTAGCTGACTTTGGCATGTTGGGATCAACTATCTTAGCAGTCGTTACCCATGGTACCACTGATGTGCAACATGGTCACACAATCTACCACGATCGGACCGTCACCATCTACTCAGGTATTGCATTTTTAACCCTCTCGCCTTCTCTTTCATTGTTGTACTAGTAGTATACTTAGTAGTACTAGTAGGAGTACTTTTTACCTTGGAGGACGCGTATAGCTAGCTAGGCCCTTGAAGACTTGAACCCACTAGCTGCCACCATTTTTGTTTCTCCATGTCTTACTATCTCATCCATGTAGCCAAGAGTGGCTATATATAATAAGTCGGTTATTTCACTTCCTCTATACCGGAGTAGTACTATTTGCTGCACAGTATTACTGACCACCATATTTGAGCACAACATTATTATGCATGGGCCTTGACTATGTACGTCACCATATGTCCAGATCTGGGATGCCGCGTGTACCAGATGAACGGCGCCGAGTTCGACCCCCGTGATGCTACATGGGTGCCGAGGAACACTCTTGGAGAGTACTCGCTTTTCATCGGGGACAGCTACCCCATTGTGAAGCGGATTCCACCTTCCATGCACGACACGAAAGGCCTGCCGTTCATGAAGCATGGTTGTGTCTTCATTGCGCACCGCCGGATGAACGACATGCTGGGACACGCTATCCCTGATTTATGCCGCTTCAGCTTGGATGGGTCTCCATCGTGTGGAACCGGACTAGAAAGCTGCGACGATGATTCTCGTTGCCCACCTCTATGGATCGTGCCATCCATGAAGAACACCTGGGACTGGAACCTGTAGGAGGACATGCATGTAGCCCATCTATAACGTGTAAGTGGAGTACGGTAATTGTGAACGGTAGCGCTGTGAATATATGTAGACTAGTCGTGCACAAATTTATCACATGAATTGGAGATGAACTTGTGTGGCATACTGGCATTTGTCCTTTAGAATTTATTACTAGTAAATGTGTTATGTGTACGTGCAACTTGTGTGGTTGTTGCACGGGCTCCAACACGCCCTTTGAGAAAAAAAGGTGGCACAACTTTGGATATACGTGACGTGGCGGCATCATATAGTAGCATCGTTCGCTATAGTTATAGTACACTCCTACTAGGACAACAACTCCTATAAAACCTTGCGCTTGGCTCTTTGCCTCTTCGAGAGGTTCAACAGTTCGTACTCGTGTGAACCTTGCACTTGGCTCTTCGCCTCTTCGGAAGGTCCAACAATGATGATACTACAGTACAATATGCTTCTGGCAATCTGACACCGATTGAACTGCTGCACGTCCACCGCGAGGGCGAGGGCGAGGGCGAGGGAGAGGGAGAGGGAGGGAGAGGTGATACGTCTCCAACGTATCTATAATTTTTGATTGCTCCATGCTACTTTATCTACTGTTTTGGACTATATTGGGCTTTATTTTCCACTTTTATATTACTTTTGGCACTAACCTATTAACCGGATGCCAAGCCCAGAATTGATGTTTTTTGCCTTTTTCAGTATTTCGAAGAAACAAAATATCAAACGGAGTCCAAACGGAATGAAACCTTCGGGATCGTGATTTTCCAACCGAACGTGATCCAGGAGACTAGGACCCTACTCCAAGAAGCTTCCGAGGAGGTCACGAGGGTGGAGGGCGCGCCCTCCTGGGCTCGCCCCCCTACCTCGTGGGCCCCTCGGAGCTCCACCGACGTACTCCTTCCTCCTATATATACCTACGTATCCCTGAACGATCAGAACAGGAGCCAAAACCTAATTCCACCACCACAACTTTCTGTATCCATGAGATCCCATCTTGGGGCCTGTTCCGGAGCTCCGCCGGAGGGGGCATCCACCATGGAGGGCTTCTACATCATCACCATAGCCCCTCCGATGAAGTGTGAGTAGTTTAACTCAGACCTGCGGGTCCATAGCTAGTAGCTAGATGGCTTCTTCTCTCTTTTTGGATCTCAATACAATGTTCTCCCCCTCTCTCGTGGAGATCTATTCGATGTAATCTTCTTTTTGCGGTGTGTTTGTTGAGACCGATGAATTGTGGGTTTATGATACAGTATTATCTATGGAAAATATTTGATTCTTCTCTGAATTCTTTTATGTATGATTGAGTTATCTTTGCAAGTCTCTTCGAATTATCTTTTTGCTTTGGCCAACTAGATTGGTAGTTCTTGCAATGGGAGAAGTGCTTAGCTTTGGGTTCTATCTTGCGGTGTCCTTACTCAGTGATAGAAAGAGTTGCAAGGCACGTATTGTATTGTTGCCATCGAGGATAACAAGATGGGTTTTTTATCATATTGCATGAATTTATCCCTCTACATCATGTCATCTTGCTTACGGCGTTACTCTATTTGTACTTAATACTCTATATGCATGCTGGATAGCTGTCGATGAGTGGAGTAATAGTAGTAGATGCAGAATCGTTTTGATCTACTTGTTTTGGATGTGATTCCTATATACATGATCATCGCCTAGATATACTCATAACTATGCTGAATTCTGTCAATTGCTCAACAGTAATTTGTTCACCCACCGTAGAATACTTATGCTCTCGAGAGAAGCCACTAGTGAAACCTATGGCCCCCGGGTCTATTCTCATAATATCAATCTATATCACTTTATTTATTTGCTTTGTTTTTACTTTGCATCTATCTATCAAAAATACCAAAAATATTATCTCTATCAGATCTCACTCTCGTAAGTGACCGTGAAGGGATTGACAACCCCTAAGCGTTGGTTGCGAGTTGCTATCGTTTTGTGTAGGTACGAGGGACTTGTGCGTGGTCTCCTACTGGATTGATACCTTGGTTCTCAAAAACTGAGGGAAATACTTACGCTACTTTACTGCATCATCCTCTCCTCTTCGGGGAAATCCAATGTAGTGCTCAAGAGGTAGCAAGAGGGAGAGGGTGCTGTAGTCAAAACCCTCTCCTCATCCTGCGAACCACCGCGCGCGTGGGCGAGGGAGAGGCATAGTAAGCAAGCTTCTCCTCGTTCGGTGAATTGATGGGACACATCAAAGGAGTATTAGTACTAGTAGTAGTCCATACTGCGTCCTTTCCGATTAATATGGCTTAATTTGAAACGAGAAAAATACACTGGTGGTCAACGTATGTAACAATACGCTCTTTACGGTCACTATATATAGTTTTGCGGCGATTATACGATCACTAGCTCATCGTAGAGCACCGTATTGCACCCTACTGACCGACCACATAGTCGACGTGGCACTTTGTTGACTGGTTAAATTGTCACCTGGTTTCTGGGTCCCACCTGTCAGTTGGTAGAGCAAAGAAATCAGTTAAACAAAACTTTACGCAGGCGCGACACGAGTCCAACCCTTGCGCGCGAACCGCCCTGGCTGTGTATGTGAGTGCATGCACGTGTCCTCCCTCGGTCTTCCAATAAAGAGTGTACATCGGCTACAAAACAAAGAGTGTGGTACATAATGTACATCTACACTTCCAATGCATTTAGCCTTTAATCTAAATCGATATTGATTGACTAATGCACCAACTTGTGTTGTAGGTATAGGCTACATGTCTATCCTTAATTACAGCATGCAACGGCCTTCATTCAATCTTCTTATCTCAATGGTCGCATGCACACATAAGTCTGCTACTTTTGGGCGTTAATTATGCCCTGGTCAATGTGTAAATCTCTAAATGTACAGTCTTTCACGGACGTAGGGAGTAGGTTGAGCACTTGAGCATGAGCTGTGTGTGTTGTGTCATGTGCTGTGTGCCGCATGGGTGCGTGGGTGTTGCGTGCGTCCATGTGTACGTGTGAGTGTTGCATGTTGCATGCATGCATGCATGCATGGGGCTTACTCCCTGCCATTGACATGTTCATATTTCAAGCTTCCTCTGTTCCCTCCATATGGTGATACTCCCACTGTTCCCAAATAATACGGAGTAAAAGCCTCCCTCTGTTCCCAAATACAGAGTATTTTTCTTTCTACAGATTTCAACAAATGACTAGGTACGGAGCAAAATGAGTGAAGTGAGCGTAGAGGCATAGGGATACTGTAGAAAGGAAGTCCTCGTGATCCATTATTCCCCATCTCGGTCAGAGAGAACTATTCAACTAGTCTTCGCAGTGAAGTGACAATACACGCTGCAGCAGATGGGACACGTAATTAATAAGCTGAACCAGCGTGTTGTTGTTACTAAATCAGCCTTACCCAGTACTACCATCATGTTTGCTAGTAGAGCACGGTTCCGCAAATACACCTATGCACCTCTGTCCTCCATTAACTAACATATGGGCCCTCTTGTGGTAGACCCACATGTCATCGGTGTAACTATTTACACTTCGAAGTACGGTATATCCTGGTAGTAGTACTAGTAGAATTGAGATTTAACGCACTTTCTTCCCTGTCTTCCACTCTTCCTCCTCCTCTCTTCTTCTTCCTCCTCTCTTCCCCATCGTCGGCCGCACACCATTTACCCCCGCTCACAGCTCGCCCGCCCGCGCCATCTTCCTTGGTAGCTCGCGCGTACCATATCCCCCCACTCACTGCTCAGACACATGAGGAGAAGCTTCTTCACTCGCCCGCCCGAATCCACTTCCCCGCTGGCTCGCAGGCACCGAAAACCCCAATGGCAGAACCGACTGACACGCAGAGCCGCGATTGGAATTCCCTCCCTGATGTTCTCTTGGAGCAGATCTGTAGTCGTATGGACCTACTCAGCACCGTCTATCTGGCCGCATGCTCGGTGTCTTTGTACCATCTACTCGTCTGCAACCGGCCGACTCTTTTCAAGACACCCTGCTTGCTGATGCCCAATCCTCGCAGGTGGCCCAGACACCGACTTGACGATCCTATGAAGGTTGCCGTGGTGCCCCTCGACATGCTACCACTACACGTCCACCTGTCCTTCATGCGCGACCACTACTGGGCGGGCATGAAGGCCAACTGGATCGTCCTCATCCACCACACCGGTAGTCCGTGGCGTCTCGTGGATATCTACACCCAGTGAGAGATCACCCTTCCATTGTTGGATACCGCCAACATCGAGCCTCGCGGCCCGCCGGACACTCCTGCCTACTACGCACGAGATGCGTCAAGCTTTTGGCTCGACCTCTGTTTGCAGAAGGTTGTAATCTGCGAAGTGCCCACACCATCAGAAGACTACATGGATTACAAGCTCATTGCCTTGTTCAACATGGGATTAGTCTATCTGGAATCCGGTCGCCATACATGGTTATGGCTCATCATCAATCATGTTGAGGCAACATTTCTGTCTGATGCTATAGTGCATGATGGCATCGTTTACGCAGTCGACGCACAGATTGGCTGCCTATACTGGTGGAATCTATCGTCGTGTAATTGTTCTATCTCATCTCATCTTTACCTTATGAATACGACTGCTTGTTCATTTGTTACAAATTTAGAATGCATAGCATGTCTATAACCACATCATTGCTATATGTTCCTCTCATTTCCTAGATTTTTATGACCACACATGTTATTGTTAGAGTTGATATGAGAATAATTGGCATCTAATGATTGTTAGAATATATATTATGAGCATGACATCATGATTGCTATATGTTACTCTCATTTACAAGATCTTTATAACAACGCATGTTATTGCTTAGAGTTGATATGAGAACAGTAGTAGTAAGTGCTATGGTAGAATATGAGTAGGCGCTGTCATAGCTGTTTTCCTCTCATTGTTACATGATGTTTGAACCATGACATGTTGCTAGAATATGAAAGTCATTTGCTTATTTTTTTAACTTGGGGTATGATTATGACCACGGCATTGCAATTCTCTGTGTATGATATGTGTCACTGTTATAATAATCTTAATTCCACACATACTCTGAACATGATTGTTTATTTTTGTGCTTTTGGTCTCCAATTTGAATTGTTGCAGCAGACGCAAATGCGCTGGCCTTCATGATTCTAGGACCTGGAATCATACTAGCCGATGGGTGGCGGTTTATTGCTCGTTCAGCTGACGGCGGTCATTTGATGCTCATTCGCACGTACCAAATTGACCAAACCATTACATCAAACCACATGCAGTACAATGCATGGGGCATTCGTGACATTGATGGCTATGGCTGCTTCGTGTTTGAGAAAGATCCCAGCTCCGTTGGGCCAGGCGTATTCAACTGGAGGCAGGTTTACAGCCTCGGCAACCACTCCTTGTTCCTTGGGTTCAATTATCCGATCATCCAACCAATCATCGATCATATCACCAGCGATGATTACTGTGCTATGCAACTTCCATTCGCGAGGGGGGGCTGTGTTTACACATCATACCATGGGTTTCATGAATTACCATATCCAGAGATTCGTCGACACAGCTTGTTGCCAGGTAATCTTTAGTGTGTGAAAGGCATCGAGCTTCCATGCAATGGATGGCTTTTGCAAACCCGACATGCGGCGATGTGGTTCATGCCAACAACAAATATGCACAACTTAATTCGTGCTGATATCTAGACTGAGCCATGTATTCTGCTGATGTAGCATGACCCTCTTTTGTTGGATATTATGTACTGTTGTTAGTTTGAAGCACTCCTTTTGGTTTGAAGGATAGATATCTTCCTGGGATCAAGTGCATCCTAACTCACCTGCATAGGATGTACTGATAATGATGATGGAGATGTTGTGCAGAAGCCATATATATATATATATATATATATATATATATCAGTTAGGCTTCAAGTGCATACTTGTTAGTTAAACCTATGTATAAATTGTGACACTAAATACGACTAGTAAGTAGTAGAGTAGCAGTACTAGTATACGTCGATCAAATTATTCATCATGTCCACACATTGAATTGACGTGACAACACGCTGTGCGTGAGGTGACACAAGAATCCCGGCGGCGTGTTCGGGTATTCTGGACTTCAGATTTGGAGTACCACTTATCTGTCGAAATCTTTCATCATTCACTTAACAGTCGATTGATATACATTGAGTACCATATAACTAGAATTACTGATGCAAGTCGAAGAAGGATTGGCCGGTGCTGCCGGCTGGCGTCAAGTTCGATCCCACGGGTCAGGAGCTGATCGAGCACCTTGAGGCCAAAGTGAGTGCTGACAGCGCGAAATTTCAGTCTCTCGTCGATTTGTTCATACCAACCATCGACAGCGAGCACAGCATATGCTACACCCAACCTGAGAAACTTCCAGGTAAGACACCGATCGGCCGTCTACTTGCACAAACATATTCCTTTGTTTATAGCTCTATTTTTCTTTTTAGACGCAGACCTGGTGAAGCAATTACAATTTGACAGTTAATAAAAAGTGAAACAAGTGACTGCAACATGCCAAAGATGTTATAAAAATGCCAACTACGTACACTAAAACCTGCATTCCACAATAATGCAGGTATCACACTGAGTGGCCTAAGGAAGCAATTCTTCCAGCGCAATTCCAGGGCGTTCAAAAGGGGCACGTGGACGCGTCGCAAGATACAGTCAGAGTGCGGCATGCACGCGATGTGGCACAAGACCGACAATACCTTGCCGGTGATGGTTAACGGCCGGCAGACGGGCAGCAAAAAAGGTTCTGGTGTTGCACACCAACAAGAACTTCGACCAGCAGAGGACCAACTGGGTGATGCACCAGTACCACCTCGGGGACCTGGAGCAAGAGAAAGAGCGGGAACTGGTCCTCTACAAGATTTTCTACCAGACGAACACTAGGGCCAGGAATAAAAAGATTATAAGTTAGTTAGGTATTGGTAGTTGTACTACCTTGTCGTCCGCAAGTTGGTATTGTTGTTAACGATCTTTTGGTATGAACTTGCATTTGCTTCCAACCATCATGCCGAGGGTCGGCGTGGATATAAAGTTGAATCATTTGTTTCGAAACGAATTTTCAGGCACCTGATTTTTATTTGATGGGTAGCATAAGCACCCGCCGTTTGAATTCCCAATTCTCCAATTTTTTCAAAACAAGTGCATGCACTTATTATCACGATAAAAAAACAATATTCGTGCTGCATCCCAGTTATCAGTCTGTACTTGCAGAATTCTCTCATTTATTGAGCACGTATATTGTTTTTTCAGGTCGAGCAAGTTTCAACTGGGCTGCAGACTGCCCAGGGTTTGTTTTGTTTTTAACAAGCCCAGCCCATGACGACAACGGGGCACAAAGATTCAGCAGGTATCTACTGGCCTCTGGCCCGCCAGCGTTAGTTATATTTTGTCTTACAACATCCGCAGGTAGTTTTTTTACTGAATCAAACACACAACCCAGTTCCATTTTCCTCTTGAAACGCATGTCCTACATCCGTTTTCTAATCTCTACCTATAGTTTTACTAGTTCATATACACGTATCATTATATTGAAAACACATGAAATTCCCTTTTCATATTTAAATCCTTATTTTTGTTGTTTTTTCCCACCTAGCGCTGATTTTTTTTACCACTGGTTTTCCCTTAAACTAACTCAATTGTCCCACGTCTTATTTGCTCACAATTTTTTTGGCAAATCAATAAGTTCTTAAAAAATGTTTATCATTTCGGGATTACAACAGTTCGGACTCCACCGAAATATGCAAAATAAGGTTGAACTTTTTGACCGTAGTCCTGGGCAGAAAATGGGTTGTAATAAATTAATTAAGAATTATCAAATGGGTTGCAAATTATAAAAAATAGCAAATGGGTTTTATGTTGTCTGCCACAGATTTGGAGGCTGACTTGTGTTCCTACCAAGTTCATGCATACACAAGGTTTCACAAAAAAGAAACTTAGTTAACAATCGACTCTACCAGCGTCAGACCGTTAGATGTCAATCTAACGGCAATCGTGCTTCTTCAGTCTCTGATCTTCTTGCCCCAGCCGCCCAAACCAGCGCCATCAGAACCGCCTGCTCACGCCTCCCGTGGCCGGCAGTGCTGCTGGGCAGGCCTCACAGCCCCATCATACTCGCATTCCTGGCCTGTCTATCCCTCTACTCACCCACACCTCCTGTTAGTTTCCGGCGACGACAGCCGAACCAGTCAACCCTCGTACTCTCCACCGTGTGGGCAGCCACTGCCATGTCTTCCCCGGCTCCGTGTCGTTCCCTTCGTAGGCCTCGCCGTCGTCCACCGCCCTGGTGCTCTCGGTGCAGTGTGGTCAACGATGTCCATCCAACGGCCGTAGTGCTTCCTCAACCTCTGGTCTTCTTGCCCCAGCCGCCCAAAGCAGCGCCGGTCATGCCGCATGCTCCTGCCTCCCGTGGCCGGCTATGCTGCCGCGGAGGCCTCACCGTCCCCATACTACTCCCACCGCTGGCCAGGCCATCCCTCCACTCACCCACTCCCCATGTTATTCTGCAGTGACGGCAGCCTCACACCACAGTCGAACTAGTGAACCCTCGTGCTCCTCTCTGCGTGGGCATCCACTGCCGCATCTTCCCCGGCTCCGCGTCGTCCCCTTCCTAGGCCTCGCCGTCGTCCACCGCCGTGGTGCTCTCGGCACGGCGTGGTCAATGTGGTCAGCGACTGACTTCCATCAGAAGAGTACTATACATGGAGAGGCTGACAACTGGGTCCACGGCAGCCGCAAGGAAGTGCCTCCTTATTACGCCCAAAGTAATTATTCCTCCACCTAACAGCGGGGACACACCGGACGGGCCACCAGTATTTCGTGGAAAAAACATTTCCCCCCTGACTCCTGGGACCCACCAGACAGGCCACTGTATTTCGTGAAAAAAATGTTTGCCCCTGACTGCTGGGACCCATCGGACGGACCATCGTATTTCGCGAAAAAAACATTCCCCCCGCTGTCAGCTCGGACCCACCGGAAGTTCCTCCTTATTACGCACAGAAAAATGAATACTCCCCCTACTAGCTGGGACCCACCATGGTGGGAGGCTAACTTGTGGGCATACTAAGTTGACGGGGACGGAGGGCTTTGTCAACTTAGTCAATATGAACGATTCTAGCTCCAGTGACCGTACGATGTCCATCCAACGGCCATCCTGCTTCTTCAATCTCTGCTCTTCCTGCTCCAGTCGCTCAAACAAGCGCCGGCGGGACTGCCTGCTCCCTCCTCCCCGCGGCCGGCTGTGCTGCCGCGCAGCCCTCACTGCCCCACCGTACTCCCATCGCTAGCCTAGCCATCCCTCTACTCACCCACACCTGTTGTTATTCTCCGGCGACGACAGAGGAACCTGTAAACCCTCGTACAGTCGTACTCCCCTCCGCGTGGGAAACAACTGCCGAGTCTTCCCTGCCTCCGTGTCGTTCCCTTCCTAGGCCTTGCCGTCGTCCACCGCCCTGGTGCTCTCAGCGCGGCCTGGTCAACATGGTCAAAAACCGACATGCATCCTTATTACGCACCAAAAAATGAATACCCCCTGCTAGCTGGGACCCACCATAGTGGGTGGCTGACTTGTGGGCCTACTAAGTTGACAAGGACGGAGGGCTTTGTCAACTTAGTCAATATGAATGATTCTAGCTCCAGTGACCGTACGATGTCCATCCAACGGCCATAGTGCTTCTTCAACCTTTGGTCTTCTTGCTCCAGCCGCCCAAAGCAGCGCCGGTCGTGCCGCGTGCTCCTGCCTCTCGTGGCCGGCTGTGATGCCGCGGAGGCCTCACCGCCCCTACTACTCCCACCGCTGGCCCAGGGTATCCCTCTACTCACCCACACCAATATTCTGCGGCGACAACAGCCTCACACCGCAGCCGAACCTGTGAACCCTCGTACTCCTCTCCGCGTGGGCATCCACTGTCGCGTCTTCCCCGGCTCCGCGTCGTCCCCTTCCTAGGCCTCGCCATCGTCCACCGCTTTGGTGCTCTCGGTGCGGCGTGGTCAATATGGTCAACGACCGACTTCCATCGGAAGAGTACTGTACATGGAGAGGCTGACAGCTGGGTCCAAGGCCAGAGCCTAGTTTTTTGTGATTTGCCAAGTAAGTCGCTTTGTCAGGCTTGTTGGGCTGCAAATCTTTCAAGACGAGGAGAGCTTCATTAGGCTGGCCGAGAAAATGGCCTATCAGTAATGACAAATGGTTGTACATTTTTAAAACACATCAAACCAGCAATTAGTTTCAAATATCTTTTTTTTATTTCGAGATTTTAAATTACATTAATTTTCATGCGTGGAGAATTTGTTGGATTTTATATTGATATACATTTATTTTTAAAATCAGTTTGAATGTGAGTCGAAATTTCGGGATTAAAAATAGTTTGGACCGCACCGAAATATGCAAATTTTAGTATAATTTTTTAACCGTGGCCACAATATGGGCTGTAATGCTAACAAAAAGAATATGGGCTCAAAAAAACCCTTAAGAATTAGTAAATGGGCTGTAAATTATTAGAAATAATGGTAGATGGGCTATATGCTATTTTCCACAGATTTGAGGCTTTCCTAGAAAAAGGTTGACGCACAAGCAGTGACTGTTGGATGTCCATCCAACGGCCGTCGTGCTTCTTCAATCTCTGCTCTTCCTGCTCCAATCGCTCAAACAAGCGCCGGTGGGACTGCCTGCTCCCTCCTTCCCGCGGCCGGCTCTGCTGCCACCCAGGCCTCACCGCCCCATCGTACTCCCATCGCTGGCCTAGCCATCCCTCTACCACCCATACCTGTTGTTATTCTCCGGCAACGGCAGACGAACCAATAAACCCTCATACAGTCGTACTCCCCTCCGCGTGGGAAACAACTGCCGAGTCTTCCCTGCCTCCGTGTCGTTCCTTTCCTAGGCCTCGTCGTCGTCCACCTCCCTGGTGCTCTCGGCGTGGCCTGGTCAACATGGTCAACGACCGACATGCATCTGAAGTGGACTGTACGTGGAGAGGCCGACAGCTGGGTCCACGGCCGCATGCAAGGAAATGCTTCCTTATTATGCGCAAAATAATGATTCATCCACCTGACATGAGGGACCCACCGAAAGGGCCTCTGTATTTCGTGAAAAAAACGTCACCGCCGCTGACAGCTCGGACGCACCAGCTATATGTTCGCACGCAAGGAAGTGCCTCCTTATTACGCACTCAAAAATGAATACTCCGCGTGTTAGCTGGGACCAAGTATAGTGGCAGGCTGACTTGTGGGCCTACTAAGTTGACGGGGACGGAGGGCTTTGTCAACTTAGTCAATAATATGCACGATTCTAGCTCCAGTGACCGTACGATGTCCATCCAACGGCCGTAGTGCTTCTTCAACCTCTGGTCTTCTTGCTCCAGCCGCCCAAACTAGCGCCGGTCGTGCCTCGTGCTCTTGCCTCCCGTGGCCGGCTGCGATGCGGCGGAGGCCTCACCGCCCCCTACTACTCCCACCGCTGGCCAGGCCATCCCTCTACTCACCCACACCCCCTGTTATTCTGCAGCGACGGCAGCCTCACCCTCATACCCCTCTTCGCATGGGCATCCGCTGCTACGTCTTCCTCGGCTCCGCGTCGTCCCCTTCCTAGGCCTCACCGTCGTCCACCGCCGTGGTGCTCTCGGCACGGCATGGTCAATGTGGTCAACGACTGACTTCCATCGGAAGAGTACTGTGCGTGGAGAGGCTGACAGCTGGTCCACGACGGCTGCAAGGAAGTGCCTCCTTATTAAGCGAAAATAATTATTCCTCCACCTGACAACAGGGACCCACCGGACGGGCCACCAGTATTTCGCGAAAAAAACGTTTCCCCCTGACTGTTGGGACCCACCAGCTACATCTTCGCACGCAAGGAAGTGCGTCCGGGCAAAAAAAAACCAAAACAATTTGCCCCCCCTGACTGCTGGGACCCACCAGCTACATCTTCGCAGGCAAGGAAGTGCTTGACAGTCGGGACCCACCTGGTCGAAGCGTACGTAGCGTTGTCATTCTGGTCACGAAAGTGTACGTGCATACTGGTCGATGTAGAGGCACGCACGTGTCGATGTAGAGGCGCGCACGTAGCATGTACATGTATGTACAGCGGCGATGGTGCAAGAAAGAAAATACGGCCACGTACGTACATACGGGCAGGGTCTCGAACGCCTACTCACACATACGTACATGGCTGGGTCGGAACGGAGAAACAGCGTCATCGTCGTGTTCATGGGGAGCCAACCGGCTGGGTCGGAATGGAATGTGTGGTCCTATTCATTGGGAGGGCTTGGACGGAACATGCGATGGAAACGAGGTCTGACGTACCGCAGAATGGAGGAAACAGACCTCCTACATTCGGAACAGGGTCCTGTTGATCGGGAGGGGTGTGCCGTACCGCAAAACGGAGGAAACGGACCTCCTACGGTCGAAACGGGGGTCCTGTTGATCGGGAGGGGTGTGGCATACCGCAAGACGGAGGAAACGGACCTCCTATAGTTGAAACGGGGGTCCTGTTGATCGGGAGGGGTGTGTCATACCGCAAAACGGACAAAATGGACCTCCTACGGTCGAAACGGGGGTCCTGTTGATCGGGAGGGGTGTGGCGTACCGCAAAACGGACCAAACGGACCTCCTACGGTCGAAACAGGGGTCCTGTTCATCAGGAGGGGTGTGGCGTACCGCAAAACGGGACTCCACGGGATACTGTTCATATCCACCGTCGACCTCCTCCAGCCTCCACGGGCTACCGTCGACCTCCTCCAGCCTCCACGGGCTCCTGTTCATCCAGCCTCTACCGCGCGCTACTCCACCGGCTACTGTTCAACCACCCCTTCACCGTCTACTGTTCATCCAGCCCTCCACCGTCTACTGTTCATCCAGCCCTCCACACCACGGGGTCTTGTTCAATCACCCCTCCACGGCCACCCCTCCACCGTCTACTGTTCATCCAGCCCTCCACACCACGGGTTCCTGTTCATCCAGAGGCAACGCCACCGCTCACTGTTCATCCAACCCCCCTCCCCCCGCAACGCTCACTGTTGATCCATCGATCGGCTTCAGTTAGCAGCAGTAGAGAAGGAATCGCTCCATCGGATTCAGTTAACAACCATCGATCGATCGCTCGGGTTCAGTAACGCGTAGCCTGCAGTGCAATCGCTCGGGTTTAGTTAGAGCCCAACGCCTCGCTCGGGTTCAGTTAGAACCAACGCCTCGCACACACGCGCGTACCTGTACGAGAGAAACGCGCATCGCTCTGCTCCCGACCTCCCACCGTAACCGGCAACTCCCTGAAATTTTCCTTCCCCTCGCTTCTACCACGGTTTTTTACGTCATGGACGGTCCAAAGAATGTCATGCAGCTGCGTTTCCGGCCCGCCCAGGACGAAAAGCCCATTTTCTGTCATGATTTTTTGTCATAGAAGTAGGAGCCCACCACATCTATGATGATACCGGATTTTGTCACAATTATCGTCATGTATGACAGGAAAAAAATTCGTTCGGCCCAAAATGTCACGGATGTGTCTTTTTTTTGTAGTGGTTGAAGAGGATGAGGTCCTTGTCTGTTGCCCGGGGTAGGAGCTGGGGGGGATCGGCGTCTGAGCCTTCTTCCACCGGCCAGTGGAGGTTGAGGTAGGAGACCCCTTGTGGAGGAGCCGCGAGGGTGAAGGACACGTAGAAGGAGTGGCCGGTGTCGATGTCGAGGGGAGCGGCCGTCCTGTTGTTGCGGACAGCCTCCCGAGTAGCGTCTAGGTCGTCGTGGCAGTGCGTGCGTCCAAGGCGATCCAGCATCAACCAATCGGGGAAGACGGCGGTCTCTTCCTCCGGCTCTCGCGCGCCTCCGGTGGCCATGGCGATCAAAGCAGCGCTTGTGACCCTAACCCTAACCCTATTATGTTTTTTCCTCCTATATATGAGTGACTGATGGAAGGGGAGAGAGGGGCGACAGACTAATCAGGTTAACAAAAGAAAACACTCTTTTCTTTCCTTTTAAAAAGCTTCCTACCCCGGACCGATCTCGGCCTCACTTGACACGTATTTGGTGGGCCTCTGACGAGGCAATCCGAAGATTTGTCCGTTATTTTTCTATCTTGCATAGTGTCCGTCTCATTAAAGGGATTACCTCCTACTGTAGCTGCGAATCAACCTGTGGTTGAGTTGGTTAGGTGGACAGTGGTATCCCCAACCCACCAGGGTTCAAATCCTGGTGCTCGCATTATTCCTGGATTTATAACAGGATTTCCGGCGATGCGCTTTCAGTGGGAGGAGACGTTCCCGTCGACGACGAGGCGCCTACGATGACTTCGTAAATCTCAAGATGATATGCCGGCTCAGTCTCTCAGAGGTGCTCATAGGGGTAGGATGTGCGTATGTGCGTTCATAGGGATGAGTGTATGCACGGGTATATGAGCGCTTGTGTCTGTATAGATGCTAAAAACAAAACCCTCCTATTGTAGCTACTGGCCCAACCCATATTCGCTGCTTTTTCTGTTCGCTGAATTTCAATTGTGTTCGCTGTATTCAATTGCTGGGTTGGTTTCCCTCGGGGTTTTTTTCTCTCTTTCAGTTTTTTTCTTCTTCATTTCTTTGTTTTTCTTTGTATTTTCACCGGTTTTCTTATTTTATTCATGGTTTTGTGTTTTCATTGCTTTTTTATTGGTTTCCACGTTTCTTTCTCGGTTATCACCAGTTTTCATTTTTTTTCTTCGTTTTCCCTTGTTCCTTTTTTCTATTTTTATTGTTATTTACTGCTATTCTTTCTCTCTTTCTTCGCTTCTTTCTTGGTCTCCAACGGGTTTTTCCTTGTTTCTTTCTTGGTTTTCTCAGTTTCATTCTTTTGCATTGGTTTTTTTGGCTTTTCATTCTTTTTTCCTTTCATCTTTTTGGTTTTTTTCTTTTACTTTTTTGTTGATTTGGATTTTTTTTTCAACATGTGTAAACTTTTCATCATAGATTCACCATTTTCCTTATACACAAGCAACAGTTTTGAAATACATGATTAACATCTTTTGAAAAACTATATTTTGGATGTCTATTTTTTTCAAACACATTGTAAATTTTTGGTATATATCTAATACATTTTTTAAATATCCATTTAATATTTGTAACATAAGTTTAACATTTTTTGAATACATGGTCATAATTTTTCTATACACGTATAATATATTTTTCAAATGCTTTTCAAGTACAAGAGTAACATTTTTTAATACATGGACAAAATTTTGTTTCTACACATTAAAAAAATTCAAATGCTTGATTAACATTTTTCAAATACAAGATTAACATTTTTTTAATACACTGTCAATATTTTCTATACACATTTAGCATTTTCAAATGATTGATTAAAAAACTCAAATGTAAAATTAATTTTTTTAGTACATGATCAACACTTTTTACATACGCCTTTAACATTTTCAAACATTTATTTAACATTTTTTACAAATGCTTGATTTACATTTTTAAAATACATAATCAATTTTTCCACACACATTGTATATTTTTTGTATACATGAGGAATATTTTCTCTATACACATTAACATTTTTCAAACGCTTGATTAACTTTTTTTCAAATGTTTTATGTAAAGTTTATTTTGTAATATATTTATTTATAATATTTGGAAGTATAAACAAACAAAAGTAAAAACAAAAACAAAAATTGAAAGAAAAAATGAGGTTGTGGCTGCCGCGCGCCTGGGTTGACCCAACTTGCCTCCCTTCGAGTGAGGGTTCCATGTGTCTCACGTGAAATGAGACATAGGGGCTCCTCACGCGGACACCAAAAGTCGGGACTTCCTATCTGCCGCATGATGCGGCAGAATGTCCAGGCTTCGCATATGGCAGTCCCTCGACTGGGCTGGCCCAGGAAGGCAGCGAGCAGTGTAAAAAAATAAATGATTAGAAACGGAGCGCTTCAGCCGGGAATCGAACCACGACCGCGACATTACAGACATGCCTAGCTAGCCACTACGCCAGACTCTGTATGCTGGTGAAAGTGCAATGCGAGTCCTTTAGACCTGTCATATCTAAGGAATCGGATTATTTTTCCTTTTTCCTATCATTTGTTGTAAAATCTGAATATGTTATTTGAAAAGTACGAACGTTTTTTACAGAACACAAACGAGTTTTGAAAAAGTTTTAGCAATTTTTCGAATTTTTAACCAAATTTGAAAAACAGGAACAACTTTGAAGTTGTGGACAAATATTGAAAAACAGGAACATTAATTAAAATTATGATCAATTTTTTATAAAAAGAAAAATGTTCTTAGAAAATGTAAACAATTTTCTGAATAGTGATTTGTTTTAAAAACATAAAGATTTTTTGAACTGGTGAACAAATCTTGAAAAAACAGGGATATTTTCTAAATTCCGAACATTTTTTGAATTTAGAGAACAAAATTTTGAAATTGAGAACAAAATTTGAACATCAATCTTTTCTAAAAGTACGAACATTTTTTGAATCTTGAGAACAAATTTTGAAACGAAGAACAAATTTGGACAATTTCTTAAAGCATGAACATTTTTTGAATCTTGAGAACAAATTTTGAAACAGAGAACAAATTTGGAAGCATGAACAATGTATTAAAGCACGGACATTTTTTGAATATTTAGAACAAATTTTCGAACAAAGAACAAATTTAAAAATACCAAACAAATTTGGAAGCGCGAACATTTTTTGAAAACTCCGAACAATTTTTGAGAAATGCATACAGTTTTTGAATTTGTGAACAAATTGGAAAACACGAATTGTTTTCAAATTCTAAACATTTTTGTAAAAGCGCAAACATTTTCCAAAAAATGCGAACATTATTTTGAAAAAGAAAACATAAACTTGAAAAAAAACAGAAATAGGAAAAAAATGGTTCAGGAACCTTCTAGAAGGTTCCCAAAACCGAAAAACCCAGCTAGAAACCTCTAGAAGGTTCCCAAAACCGGGAGCGCTGGAACGGTTCAACGGGCCGGCCCGTTGCGTCGCTGCTCGGTCGCTCGCCTGTGCGAAGCACCGGCAGTTTGACGCAATGAGCGGCATATAGGATTTTCCCCAAAAGTCTGCCTGTGTTCATAGGTGCACCTAATGTGTGGGCCGCATTTGAACTATTTTACCAATTTCAAAATTAAAATATATGTTTTGCCCCTAAAAGTCTATTCATTGACATTAATTAAAATAAAAAGTGACTAAAAAGTAAATTAAACCAAGATCTACTCTAATAATCGTGGCTCTTGTCCTCATCTTCTTCCTTGTCGACCATGTCGTTGTACACCGGAGCTAGCCATGGATATGTCACACTCCTGGTGCAATGGCCATGACCGCGGCCATGCGTGGTGGCTTGGTTGGCGCCTCCTGCTGCTTCGGCTCCCGTTGCAGCGGCTCCACCCACTCTGGCGTGTCAGGCAGCATAGACACGCATGACGATGAGTGCATCTAAGAAGGACCGCTCAGTTGTAGGTGATTGACTAGCACGTGGAACCAGGGCAGACACGCGGCGTGTCAGTCTCGTGTCCGTGTTGACGCAAACCCGACCCAAATTTGGGTTGGATTTGCGTCCCCACGGACATGAAGCAAACATATTCACAAAATGGATCGCCACGTTGGGTCATGGTTTTTGTCCGCGTGGACCCAAACGGACACATCCGGACGAAATGGGTCTCCCAATTGGAGTTGCCCTTATCCCTTCCAGACCCGCGCACCATTTCCTCCATATCCTTATCCCTTCCGCACCGACTACCAAAATTTCCATGGCCATCCTGATGTGCTCCTCAAGTCAGTCACACGCCTCCGCTCGCCATGACCTCCTTCGGTCCCTACGCTACACACGGCCGAAGAACTCCCCCTCATTGCCCAAGTGACATTATCTCCTTCTCCTTTCCCCTGCTCCCCGAGGCTGAGTGAAACCTACCTCTGTGTTGCACGAGGGCGGATGGCGTGGAGTTGCAGCCCGCGCTGCCGCTCACTGGCACATGAGCTGCAAGGGCCGGCGCGCAACGCAATAAGCGGTATGTGACATCGCTGCAATCGGTGGCTGATACATCTCAAACATATCTATAATTTTTTATTGTTTCATACTAAATTATTTACTAGTTCATGGGTGATCAAGACCAGCAAAGAAGGTTTTTGCCCGAGGTAGCTGCGAAACCAGCCTGGATACCGCCCTGGTGGGTTTTATCAAGTTCCACGTCGATGCCATTACCAGCAAGAACAACAATCGTGGAGCACTAGCGGCAAGTTCGTGGGGCGTCAAGGGTAACCTTTGTACTGGCAGTATGATCTGGAGATCATGATGGGTTTTAAAGAAGACCGCACTCACATTTTGATCAAGAACAAGTCGTGTTTATGCTACAAAGCAACATCATCTATATCAATGACTTGATGCACCCCTATTTTCGGTCAATAATAGGTTTCTTGCATCATCGTGGATTTTAAAGATAATGGCACTCAAAGTTTGATCAAGAACAAGTCGTGTTTATGCTACAAAGCATTATCATCTATATCAGCTAATTTGGCTTGTGGTGAGCTCACTTAGCAGAGCACCGCAACATGAGCCCGAAATTTCAGGCGTGCCAAAGCTGATAGAGTCAAACTAGAACTTAGGATCAAAGATGCAACCAATGCTTACTTGCAGGGGACAGCTATATCCAACTGCATCTTTGTGTGCTAAACAATAACCGGAAGGCCTTGGGTCGGCCGCCACACTTCAAGGATCGTTTCTGGACAAAATAAAATCCCAGCTTCATAAAAATCAAGGAAGCTTACTAAAAAATCCCAGCTTCATAGATTTAATGAGCACAATTTTCTTTATATAAGATGGAGCATACAAATTAAAGTAGAAATCAAAATCAGAAAAGGGTGTGAAAAAAGAGGAAGCCCCAGTTCGAACCTACAATTGCATAAGCTCGCCGCGTGTGCGAGCGCCAACCATCCGACCACAATATATAGACTCAAGGAGATAAGCACAATTTATCTTATGTATTCTTATTTTTTTCGATGTAAGAAAATAACTTATATTCCAAGTAAACTTTTCGGACAAATCAACTAAATTTTATGTTTGAAGTCCAATAATGTTAAATTTCAAAATACAGATAAGATGAAATATAGTGCAGAATGCATGTACGTACATTTTTCGAACAAATCAACTAAATTTTGTTCAAATTTGAATAATCTACATAAAATAAAAAAATAGTTCATAACATAAATTTCTTTCAAACAAATCAATGGATTTTTAAATCAAATAATTCTAAATTTGAAACCTAGATAAATAAAATATAGGTCAGAATGAATCTACAGAATTTTTTCGGACAAATCAAATAAATTTTTGTTTGAATTCGAATAATTTCAAATTTCAAAACCTAGATAAAAGGAAATATAGTGCACAAAGAATGTGCGTATTTTTTTGGACAAATAAATGAAAATTTCCTATGAGTTCAAATAGTTTCCAATTTGAAAATCTTGATATAAGAAAATATAGGTCAGAATGAATGTACAGAATTTTTTCAAACAAATCTACTAAATTTTTGTTTGAATTCAAATAATTTTAAACTAAATAATCGAGATAAAAGAAAAATCTAGCGCACAATGAATGTATGTAATTTTCTTTCAGAAAAATCGGCGGATTTTTTTAATCCAAATAATTTTAAATTTTAAAATCTACAGAAAGGAAAAATATAGTTCAGAACGTGTACGTTAGGAGGCGTGCACTAACGTAGAGCCTGTTCGATCCCACACCGACCTATTTTTTGCAGCCCAATTTGTTTAAACCATACACTGACTTGTACTCCCTCCGTTCGGAATTACTCGTCGAAGAAATGAATGCATTTAGATGTATTTTAGTTGTAGATACATCCATTTTTGTGACAAGTAATTCCGAACGGAGGGAGTACGACTTAAAAACAACCGAGGGTGTTTCTGCAAAAGAAAAAAAATCACGTGCACTACACTTCAGCCGCTCCCAGCCACTGACAATGCGCCCTGTCCATGCTGATGTGCCACACAGGCAGCGAATACACCCGCGTACGGGATATGTGATCGTATTTGCACGTCCGCGGAAATAATGACCAGAAAAACGTGTTTTGCAAGTTTGTACCGTCGCACGCAAGTTCTAAGACTCCCAGTGTATTTACCTCAAATTCTTTTGCTTGACGTGAATTTTCTTTGACGCGAATTACCCTTGTGACTTTGGCAACCTTGGTGTGCAGGTTTCACGCGTGATCATGGTTTTTAAAGATGACGGCACTGAAGGAAACGGTCGTGTTTATGCTACGAAAGCAACATCGATCATATATATCAATGGTTTTATCCACACCCTGCCTAATTAGACCGCTAATTTGACTTGTGGGAAGCTCACTTGGCAGAGCACGGCAAGCATAGATGAGCCCAATTATCACGCGTGCCAAAGCTGATGGAGTCAAACTGGAACTAGGATCAAAGATGGACCAGTGTTTCACTTGCAGGCGACGGGACGGCAATATCCACGGTCCACCTGCATCTTTGTGTGCTGAACAAGAACTGAAGGGCCGCAGGTCAGCCGCCACAATAAAGTCAGGAAGCTTCAAGGATCATCCTGGGATCATTTTGGACGAACGTTTTTAAATACTTGCTTAGTACTTCCTCCGTTTCATAACATAAGACCGTTTTTGACACTAAATATAGTGTCAAAAACGTTCTTATATTATAGGATGGAGGGGTAGTGTTAAAAACGCTCTTATATTATGAGACGGAGCGATTAGTAAAAGTCAAGGAGGCCTGCTAAAAGAAGTGTCAACGAAGCTAATATAATTTATATCAGTGTGGATGTTGGTGAAGTTTCTCCGGCGGTGTCAATATTTAGCCATAAAATAGGAAAGAAAAGGTTATATTACCTTTATTTTATAAGTTCCTAACCTTTTGTTTTATTTTTATTTTCTTAGTTTTGGTTGATTTCCTAGTATTTTTCTGTGCGGTATTGTTTTATTTTTATTTTCTGAATTTTGGTTGATTTCCTAGTATTTTTCTTTGCGGTCAGCAGACGTCGACATGGCATAAGAGCTACAATCATTAGAGGGAATTTTCTCTGCTGATTAACTTCCCCTAGGATTTTAGCTAATCCAGTGGAAATGAATTGATTAACCAAATAAACTTTAAAAGGGAGAACATGCTGCTGAGTCTATACACGTTAACTTCTCGATACAGAAAGCATATCCAGTTTACACAATATCCAACCTGACTAGTAGGCGATGGTATCAGGTTCCAAAGTGCCAGCTAACATGATAGGACCATATGTTCCATCATGCTTACGCATGTTATATTCGTTATGATAAACAAAATAAACAACCAAATGTTCCAATGTCTAATGGTCAACTAAACTCGTACGTCACCCCGTGGTACTGATGTCTGACCAGCTGACTGTTAATAAGAATATGCATCCCAAACCGTCCTTAAATTCCCGGATGAGTCGTCAGTCGCTGATCGATCACAAAATTTAGACTTAGCCGGGCATCTCAAACGGATCTCAAATGCCCGAGCTGAGCGGCACCCCTCGTATCCAGCTCATATATGGGGCGGATATGGGGCGACCGGGCACGCCCGAGCGCGTCCGCCCGCGGTCCCACCTACAGCGACTGAAACTCCGTCCTCTCTCATCGGGGCACCAAAATTTTAGTCCCGCATCATCGGGCGAGGCGGACGCCGACCGGCTTAAATAGCCGCGCCGGCAAGCTTCTTTGTTGTTGTGTAGGTCTATCAATTATCGTTGCGTGAGCGAGATAACTTGACACTAGACTGCATTTCATTAGTTGATGATTGTTCGTCGAGTGTCAGGTTCGTCTCATGCATATACATTGATACCCTTACTACAATGACAATAGATTTTTTATTTTGTTCATTGATTTTCATTGACAAATTGTGATTCATAAAAAACAGTACATACATGATTGTTTCCCTAGTAAAGGAGATTCATAGTAACAGTCTACCTTCTTTACAAATGATCCAATAACCCGGCTATTTAACCCGGTCGACTAGCTCGTCACGCGGCGAGGTGGGACTAATACGGATGTGAAAATCTAACTATGAGCAATTTTCGGTGTGTTTTGCCCGTCCAGACGACCCAAGACGGATGGGATGATCGTTATGTATGGCGCTGCATGTAATAGGTTTTCTAGAAATAGGTATGTGGTTGCAAATGATCCGGGTGCGTCCGCGGATGTTTTAGAGCCAGATTTGCAACATGCGGCTGTAAATGCTCCAAGACATTTTTGTAGTTCCATTTAAACTGCAAAAACGTCTTATATTTAGTTATGAAGGTAGTAGCTTGGTTGGCATTATTAATTCACTTCATTTTATTCTAACCACAGTTTGTTTCACTATCATGAGAGCTTGTGTTAGATGGTTAGATGGTTAAGCGGAAAACGGTATCCCTAACCCACCAGGATTCAAGTCTTGGTACTCGTATTTATTTCAGAATTTTTGACGATGCGCGTTCAGTAAGTTTGATTGTTTCAAAAAAAAGCTCTCATGATAAATAAAATCTTTTAAAAGATGTCTAGTGGTCATTGTGTGCCCTGCTCCTCCCAAGATACGCACGTTCATTTGGCGCTTGATCACCGATTGCTTACCCACTTAGGTCAATAAAAAGCGTCGTGGGCTGGAAATATCTGATCAATGTCCACTCTGTGCTATGGAGCCGGAGGATACGTACCATACTTTTTGTAGATGCCCGCGGGCAGTCGCGTTGTGGCAAGCGATGGCAGAGCACCGGAGAATCCCCAAGGCGTCAAATTTCCAGCGGACAGGCACGGAGTGGCTTGTCCAGACACTATGTGACTTGCCGGAGATGGAGCGGATGGAGCTAATGATGACGTTGTGGCGTTGTTGGCACGTCCGGAACGAGATGACACATAGTAAGCCGGCACCCCCTGTCGAGGCGTCCAAACGATTCCTAATCAGCTATGTGGACTCGCTTGTCGGACTTCAAAACAATCCAGAAGCTGATCCGGTGAAGGGCAAGCAGGTGGTGGACGTGGTGTGCTAAAAAAAACTGATATTACATGCTCCTGTTGGGCGGACAAGAGAGCATGCTCAATGGACGCCGCCGGATGCAGGTTGGACCAAACTGAATGTTGATGGTTCGTTTTGTGCAAACACGGGGACGGCAGGAGCAGGGATGGTTCTCCGGAATAGCTCAGGCGAGATCATTTTCTCATCTTGCCGTCAGCTACGAGCGTGTACGGAGCCTCTGGAGGCTGAGCTTGCGGCATGCATGGAGGGTGTCAACCTTGCCATGCAATGGAGAATGGACGCAGTTGCCGATCGAAGTCGAGATGGATTGTCTTGTTGCTGTCAACATGATCAAAGCTCCAGCGGTGGATAGGTCCCGCTATGCTATGCTAATTGAGCAGATTAGGAGGCTTATGAGGGAAGGGAGAGAGGTTAAGGTAGTTCATATTGTGCGTGAACAAAATGGTGTAAGCCAGGGCAGTTGCCCGGGCTCGCTAGCTGCCCTACATGCAACGATGGCGCTATCGAAGCAGGGAAAATATTCCTCGCATGGTGGTTTACCCGGGCAGTGGGCAACTGGGCCAATGGGCTTCCATTTCCTCTCCAGTCAACAACCTTAATTAATTAAGCACTAGTAGGCAAGTACGCTATGAGTGCCCACGTGAGACAAGCCTACTTGTTTGTTTTTTTTTACTCTGAGACTTATTTTGATGTCACGGCGAGGGGAATTGGTCATTGGGGATGATTACCACTTATGAGCTTAGTCCTTCATTTAGGGGTTTGTTTCAGATAGTTGATGTTAATTTCAAATTTTCAGTTATTAAAATTGAGAGATGATGTGGTTTTTGGAACTAAAATGTTAGTGGTGTGCGATCTTGAACATAAGTAGAGCAATAACCACCATGTCATATTGCCTAGCGAGATGGTTGCAAGCTCTCTATTTTGAATATATTCACGAATCATAATACTTAATATATGTGAATTAAAAATCCATTTTTTTATCATATAGTCTCTTCTAGGATATTTGAATGGTAATTTGGATAGTTATATTTCCGTCGGCAATATGACGAGTTTGGCTGCATGCCTGGTTCTATGACTTATGTTGTCAAGTCTCAACATAATTTTGGCTTATGAAACTAAATAAATACTCTGTCCATCTCAAAATAAGTGTCGTTGATTTAGTACAAAATTTATACTAATTTAGTACAAAATCATCAGCGACGCTTATTTTGGAACGGAGGGAGTATATATTAAATTATTTCACTCTAAAATTACATTTGTATAATGTCTATGGTTATATTTTCACTACATAATTAATGTGGATTTGTGGTTTGAAAGTTTGATGCTATTTTATATGTTGTGTATTGAACGCCCGATTTTGGTTCAAGATTAGACACTTGGGCTCAAATTTGCCCAGGCTTCGCAAAAGTTCTGGCTCCGCCACTGGTGTAAGCCATTACCTAGCTTTGTTTGGTAGAACTGAGAAACGCACGGCTGTTTGGCTCGGGTCAGGGTCAGGTGATGTGCCTGACTTGTGTAAGAATGAACTACCCTTTGTTTGATTAATATAAACTTCCTTTCACCCGCAAAAAAAAAACAATCAGCAAAAATTGTTTAAAGCACACACCTTGTATAGTTTTTTTTCTTTTGAAAGCACACACCTTGTAAAGTTGATTAGGAAATCTTACCCTATCGTATCAACCCGATCTGATTTGGATTGTTGAGATTGATATGGTAATGTATCATACCTTGTATAGGTGATTAGGCAATCTTACCCTACCGTATCAACCCAATCTGATTTGGATCATTGAGATTATACGGTAAATCTTATTCGGAAATGTTAACGCCCACATGTGTGGGTGTTTGCACATCGCCCACACGCCTTCATCACCACTCATTTCGCCATGTATGAATAGATGACATCAGCAGAATTTTTTTGGTTTTCGGCTTAAAAACGTTGTACCTCCTAAATTAAAAAGCGAACTAAAAATCCGTTTTTACCATTAAATCCGTCTCGACGAGATCTTCAAAACTAGACCCCATGTTGATATGTTTCGACAAATTTTTTTTTGCCAGAAGTTGCCACGATGTTTACACTGCAGTTGCCATAGGGCTTAAACTAAAGTTGCCATGTGGAAATTTTAGTTTGTAGATCATGGCAATTTTAGTATTTTGATGATGGCAACTCCAGTACTTTGAGCATGAACATTATTTTTTATATGAACCATGTCAATTTTACGTGCATGTATCATGGCAATTTTAGTTTATGGTTCATGGCAAGTCTAGTTTCTTAATTCCCCGTTTTATAAATGTCAAAATTTACTTTTAAATGTAGAAGAAAATAGCTGAAACATATCATCTGTCGCTACTCCTATCCAGTTGATGAAGGGGCACCGATAGTCTAGACCTAATATCAAACAGACCTCGCAGCGAAACCTAACATCTAAGATCTGAGGTCCCAACCAGTACGCCTGCCGGGTATGGGCACCCACCAGTCTGGCGTACTCCTCAACCAGGACGTCTGCCGGGTATGAGGCCGCCGCAGCCACCTGCCACCAATCCATCTTCAGATCTATACTACTGCATCTACATTGCCCGGTCTAGCTGCCACCGACGCCGTCATGACGTCAGACAGCGCCACCCTCCTGCGCGAGTCCATCTCTGTGCATCAGGCGCTGAGTCTCCACTGCGCCATACCGCCGAGATCCGTCGTCATCAATGGGCAAGATTGACATGGTGATGTATCACACATTGTATAGTTGATTAGGCAATCTTACCCTACCTTATCAACTGATCTTATTTGGATTGTTGAGATTGATACGGTGATGTATCATACAATTTTTATAGGTGATTAGGCAATTTTACCCTACCGTATCAACCCAATCTGATTTGGAATGTTGAGATTGATACGGTAAATCTGATTTGATTTGTTGAGATTGACACGGTGATTTTTTTTCTTTTAAAAAAGGAGGAAAGACCTCCGGCCTCTTCATCTAAACGATGCATACAACCATTTTATTATTTATTAATACAAGATCTTATAAAGTCATACAACAGTAAGACTAAAACCACCGTCTAAGCAACATCTATCGCTAATCCTATCCAGTTGATGAAGGGGCATCGATAGTCTGGACCTAATATCAAACAGACCTCGCAGCGAAACCTAACATCTAAGATCTGAGGTCCCAACCAGGACGCCTGCCGGGTATGGGCACCCACCAGTCCGGCGTACTCCTCAACCAGGACGCCTGTCGGGTATGAGGCCGCTGCAGCCACCTGCCACCAATCCATCTTCAGATCTATACTGCTGCATCTACATTGCCCGGTCTAGCTGCCGCCGACGCCGTCATGACGCCAGACAGCGCCACCCTCCTGCGCGAGTCCATCTCCGTGCATCGGGCGCCGAGTCTCCACTGCGCCATGCCGCCAAGATCCGTCGTCATCAATGGGCAAGATTGACATGGTGATGTATCACACATTATATAGTTGATTAGGCAATCTTACCCTACCATATCAACTGATCTTATTTGGATTGTTGAGATTGATATGGTAATGTGTCATACCTTGTATACGTGATTAGGCAATCTAATCCTAGCCATTCACGTCCTTGAACTTTGATACTGTATAAATCAATCACGAGCTGATGGCCCGAGTGTCGCGTTTCCCTCAAACCATCTTCCTCTCGTGTGGACAATACAAAAAATCGATATGACAAAGAGCCGCTTCGCCTATGTGATGGCCATCTTGCTCATCGGCTGGGTTGCAGGGACTGCAGAGTGTGAGTATTCTTGCCATTACCTTCATATTTTGAACAAAGGCAAATCATTCACCTTTTCAATCAGTGTACCCCAACCAAAACTTTCCTTCCAATTAAAACAGCAAACTGATGCAGATATATACTCAAAATATGCATGCAATAGGTCGTCTCGAGGCTGGAAGAAAGACCGATTTGGATTATCATACCAAGACAAGTGCTGGTGATATCAATGAAAGCAAGTTCAGTGTGAAGTTTTGTGTCCCAAAGAAATGTGGTTCACCTGATTCACCACATGGAGTAGACTGCTACTGCTGCCTCAACAAGCCCGATGCCCCGTGTTTCGCCACAAGTGATGAGTGCCAGAAAAAGTGTCCTCCTTGCAATCCCATCTGCGCTCTTTCGGATGCGGACCGAGTGCAAGCTTGTTTAAATACAGATCTGTATTGCAAAAATAAGTACTGATATGTTCTACTCCTTCAGTCCCAAAATTCTTGTCTTAGATTTATTCAAATAAAGATGTATCAAGTCACGTTTTACTATTAGATACTCCATCCGTTCGGAATTACTTGTCTCGGAAATGAATGTATCTAGAACTAAAATATGTCTAGATACATCCATTTCTGCGACAAGTAATTCCGAGCGGATGGAGTACATTCGTATCTAGACAAATTTAGGAAAAGAATTTTGGGACAGAGGGAGTATTTCTTTTCTTTTTTGCAAGAAGATGTGTTCTATTTTTCTTATAAGGCATAATTGGTTTTTGTTTGACTCAAGCAACAATTTCTTTTTCTTTACCAAAATGATCTTAGATTGTCATATTTTCTTGGATGGTTCTACCCATGCATGATCTTAGTTATCATATCTTTGCAAAAAAGATTTTTTACGGTACATCATACTATCAAATTTAAGGTGCAGTATTTTTTTTGTACATCAGTACAGACACAAGCGCTCATATACACGCGCATACACTCACCCCTATGAACGCACACATGCACACCCTACCCCTATGAGCACCTTTAAAAGACTGAGCCGGCATATCATCTTGAGATTTACGAAGTCACGTAGGCGCCTCGTCGTCGACGGAAACGTCTCCTCCCACTGAATGCGCATCGCCGAAAATCCTGAAATAAATCCAGGAATAAATGCGAGCACCAGGATTTGAACCATAGTGGGCTGGGGATACCGTCCCTCTGACCATCCAACCACAGATTGGTTCGCAGGTGTAGTATTAAGATGATACAACGAAGACTGATATTGTTCAGCTCAAAGATTGGTTTGAGGTTTTTCTTTATTTAAGGAGGTTTTATAGCTTGGCAATTTGCTAAATGTTTCGTCTCTCTGTAGACTCTAGCCGGCACACGATCTGTTTAGAGCCTCCGGTCAAACGAGCAGGGAAACAGAATACACCCCAGGCATTTTTTCGGCACCGGCGCCTGAAAATCGGCCCAGTCGCGTCCCCAGGAGCCCGTTTTTTGCCGGTTTTGATCGAAACTGGCGCCGGCGGACCCAGGCCGAACCCGGTGTGCTGGGGGGCGTCTGGGGGCGCTGGGGGGTGCGTTTTTGGCGTGAAAGGGGATGGGCCTGCCGAGTCATCAAGATGCAGCCGCTGGTCAGCCACCATTGATGCCTCACGGGCGGCGCAGTGAAGGCGCCACCGACGCGCGTACCGCCTGCTCCCGCCATGCGTCGCCTGGCATGTAGGCTCTCGCCGCCCCGCTGCGGCTATAAAAGCCGGCCTCCCGCCTGGTAGCCACACATCGCCTCGCATCGCCACACAAAGCAACACACTCTCCCTTCATGCCATCTCCAAGAGCCGGAGGCGCGCCTCCTCTACTAGGCCGAATATCCGCTGCCCCCGGACATGTGTGTGCCGGGGTCGTGGAAATTGAGCGCCGGCGGCGTCCCAGTGCCACCGGTTCCCAAAGGGGTTGCACGGAGGTCCGAGATCGCCTGCATCCGCTCGTCGCTGACGGAGGCACAGCGGAACGAGCCGAGATACGCTGCCGACAGCCACACGCTGTGGACGATGTTCTTCGAGCGCCGCCGCGAAGAGCAGATCGCCTCCGCCAACAGCATCATCCCCCGCGGACGCCACAACGCCGACGGGCGGCGCGAGTGGTGGGGCATGCCCGGCCGCACCCTCGAGGCCGTCCTCGACCACATCGAGACTGGTAACACGCCGCGCCTCGACCCTCGAGTACCCGCCGCGACTGTCCTTCTCTCGCCGTCGTGGCAGCTCCTGGACGCCGCGGTGAATGGAGTCGGGAGCGTCCTCCTTGTCGGGCTCCGGCTCACTCTCCTCGGGCTCGCCGGCGCTCCGCCCCGTCAAGCCGGAAGAGACGCCGCACCGACGCCACACCCGCATCGGCACCCTCGTCATTAATGAGGGCGCCAGCCCCTCCCCGCGCTCCCTCTGCCTGGTCCGACCAAAGCCCGAGCCGGGGTTGCTCCCCGTGAAGCTGGAGCACGCGACCATGGTGGCCCCCGACGAAGAGGCCGTCCTCAAGTGGGCGGGGGAGTACTACGTCCGTGAGGAGGTGCTCTGCCAGCGCCGGGCGTACAAGGAGCTCCAGGCCCGGCGCCGCGGACGCGAGGAGGATGGCGTTAGTGCCGGACGCAAGGAGGGTGGCGTCATCGTCCTCGACAGCGACGAGGAGAATGAGGCCGGCCCATCCAACCCACCACCGCGCGTCGGCTACCCTGGCCAGGGGTGCAGTAGGGACGGAGGCGGCTCCGGCGGGGCGCGCGACGACGACGACAACTACACCCGTTTCTACACGCTTCTCGGCATGTAGATGGCGAGCGGTGGCCGCGGCATAGCAGGGATAGGCGTAGTTTGGCATAGTTGTAGGTGTAGTTTGCATGTTAATCTGTTTTTTACAAATTTCGATAAAGTATCGCCGAGTTTGTGCCAGATCGCCAAGTTTTGTAGAAATTTGGATGAAATATCGCCGAATACACGCGACTTTGGCGGCGATCTGGGGACATCGACTGGGACCGCAGTCGCCCCCACGCGCCAAGCCAACGCCGGTTCAGCCCCGGACGGCTCTTTTTCGGCGTCCTGGGGACCGAACGGCTGGAGATGCTCTAAGACAAGTGCAGACCCGCCCATCCTGTTGAACCGCCGCCGAAGGTCGATGAAGCGGACGACAACATTGGCCGCTGCTCGCCATCTCCATCAACACCAACAAATAAGATATTTGGAATTCCGGAGCTTGTTATGCAAAACTGTAATTCGGGAGCAGCGGGCCCAAAATGAAAGCGGGGCAAGGCACCACTGGTCTTGCCCAAATGTGGCGCCCCAAAAGCGACCAGCTGCGAACCAAACTGTGGTTGAATGGTTAGAGGGACCGTGGTATTCCCAACCCATCAGGGTTCAAGTCCTGGTGCTCGCATTTATTCCTGTATTTATTTCAGGATTTCCGGCTATGTGCATTTAGTGGGAGGAGACAAGGTGCCTACGGCGACTTCGTAAATTTTAAGATGATATGCCGGCTCAGTCTTTCGAAGGTGCTCATAGGGATAAGGTGTGCATGTGTGCGTTCATAGGGGTGAGTGTGTGCGCGTGTATATGAGCGTTTGCGTCTTTACTTTGTTAAAAAAAAAGCGACCAGCTATGCATGTACCCTCTGGCCAACATGCATTTCACACCTGTTCCTAGAATCATGGAATGAATTACTCACAATATGATCTAAATTGAACGTACGTAGAAAAGAAATCTTGATAAATTTTACAAGCTTAGCAAAAGTAGGCAATGCTGATGAATTGTTAGCCATCAGCGCTCAAATCCCGACACCGCACTAGGACTTTATACTCTGTTTGGATCATCATGGGTTTTAAGATAAAATGACCGCACTCACCTTTTGGTCAAGAACTAATCGTGCTTATGCTACAAAAGCAACATCCATATCAATGGCTCTATGCATACCTTGCCGGAACCGTGCTAGACGGCTAATTTGACTTAGGGAAGACTCACTTGGCAGAGCACGGCAATATGACCCGAATTGTCACGCGTGCCAAAGCTGATGGGGTCAAACTAGAGCTAGAATCAAAGACGGTCCAGTGTTTTACTTAGAGCATCAACAGCCAGGCACCCCAAACCCGCCTCAAACACCCGGGCAGGCCGCCCGGGTGTGCGTCGGTCACGAAATTTTGACCCAGATTGACGCCTCAAATGGGCCACGAACGCTTAGATTGACCGGCACCCCTCACATCCAGTCTAAATATAGGGCGGATATGGAAGCGCCCGAGTGCGTCTGCCGCATCAGACCCGGCCCACGCTGGCCCACCTGATCCCACATATATTCATTCCCATTCGCTCGCCGGACCAACAGTAGCTACTTCCCTCCACTCCCCTCCGCCACTCAAGCTCCCGTCCGACGGTCTCCATCCGTCTCCGGCATGGCGGGCAGCAGATCTGAGTCCTTCACCTTAGCTCATCCCACGCAGCTCCGAGGAGGAGACGGCCGTCCGGCTTTCGCTTCGTCGCTCCCGGGAGGAGGCCCGTGCACGACAGCGCTCGGACTCCTTTCGTCGGGAATCCATTACGTCCGCCCAAATGGCGTATGTATCCGACGCGAGGTGTGCCATCACTGCATCGTCGGAAGCGATGCGGTCCGTCTGGCGTCTGCTACATCTTGAGCATGCGTTGGGTTTTCCCT